>NC_084741.1:30710107-31010107 GCF_033978785.1 Entelurus aequoreus
AACATACTGTAATGTTATGCATGTGTGTGAAAAGACAAACAGTTGCGCAATGGATTCAACAAATATTGATGTGTTCTTAGTCATTTAAGGTGGAATTTAGAAAAAAAAAAGTATTTAAACGGAAACACGAGACTCATAAGTACACTGTAATATTATGTATGTGAGTGAATTGACAAACAGTGATGCAATGTTGACCTTACAGCAGCAAAGAGTGAATGAAAACACAATTGTTTTCAACATACTGTAATATATGGACTGACGATTACGTAATGCGACTAACAGACATGATATGATTATTATATGTCTTGCAGTGGATAACAACAATGTTCAACACAAAGTAATAATACTGTATGTGTGAATATATTAAAGAATAGTGTATAGTGCATAGTGTTTATGCACTATGCACCAACAGTTGTGCAATGCGACAAACAAATACATAGTGCTTTTAATTAGCTTGCATGAAAACATTTACATTGTATAGAAGCAAGAAGGAAACGAGAACACATGAATTTACAACATGCTGTGAATGTATGTGAATGGACAAACAATTACTCCATGCAACTAACAAAAATGAAACGATCATTATTTGTCTCAAAATTGAGAAATGCACACGTTTTAGCAGCAAAAAGTAGACGACAAAAAACACACTAATAATATGCGCAAATGTAAATCCACCGAGAGTTGTGCGATGCGACAAATACTCTTAGTCATCTTGCAGCACAGGTGGAATGTATTTTTTACAGAAGCAGAAGAAAGAAAACAAGGATTTTTTTTTAAATACTCTGTTGTTATTTTATGTTTATGGCCAGACGGTTAGGTAATATGCAAAACAAATATGATGTAATGTTAGTTGTCTCGTACTGGACGCATGCACATGTTACAGAAGCAGACGGCAATAAAAGTACATATCTGAGCAAGTAGCACTTGATGCAAACTGCTGTGTGTGCTCTGACAAGAATGAGGTAGTAAGTGGCCCTCACTGTTTCTTTTTTTTAGTGCTGTTAGCGGAATATATACCGATTTGGTGGGATTGTCCATTTTCATTCCAAAGGGTAAATATTACAAACGTTTCGGCAAAGGTCGGGATTCTTGGGGAACGACGTAACATGTTTGATCAGACCGCTGGAACGCTACCGAGCTTGTTACTCTTTCTTCATGTGCGTGTCATCTCGCTAACAACATTAAGAAGTGTTCACTGATTTTATAGTAGGTGAGCGAGGGTTGCCGCGGCAACGCTATTCGCCTCGCTCTACCATTCAATGCAGCAGTGAAATGATTCCAGGGCTATGTGCATGATTGCTATTATCACTTAACTTTCCATGGCTCTCTTTCATATCCGCTGCTTTGTTGCATCAACGCGACGTATCGAACCAGCGGCCTCGCTTCCCGCTCATCGTTGTAACGTAGAAGTGCGGGGCTAAATTGTTGTTTCAGGATGATTGCCGGGGGCACGTGTTTAAACGCTATCTATTTTGCATAAACACTATGCAGCTCCCGTATGGGCGCGCAGGCACGAGTCGCACCGCCACTCACCCTGACACCAGGCACCGATTCATCTGTTTTCTGCAACGGCGGTTAAATATACATCAAAGTGGATGTTCAGCTCCGCATGCCGGCGCCAGGCTGTATAATAACGTTTTACTCAGGGAACGTCTCGGAAAGGAACGCTGAAAGACAACATGTGCATGAAGTCATCCAGAGTCTCGCTCCTTAATCGTCTTGCCGCCTGCCCTCAATAAATAACCATTAAAAGTGCCAAGTGGAGTCTGAAGAATGAGTCACCGGTGACAGTAAAAGTAATTAAGAAAACCACAATTAGGACACGTTTGAGAGATCTGTCACGATGGCTAATTGGTGGCGAGCAGTAATATCTAATATAAATATCATTCTGAGGCCTGCGGAAAGACCACACACACACATAAGGTACCGCAGTCACTGTGGGGGTTGTTGTTGTTGTTGTTGTTGTTGTTGTTGTTGTTGTTGTTGTTGTTGAGGAGCATGGAGGCTCTTCTGTGGTTCTTCTTCACCTCACCGACTCATTTATTTGCGGTGCAAAGTCAGGAGAAGAGAACTTTCTGACTAATCCCATCTCTGCAAAGCTCCACTCATGCAAGGGGAATGTTGTTGTGTGGGTGCTTCTTCAGCAAAGTGGACAATTACTGCACCATTACTGTGTCCAGCAGACAGCCATTGCTGATGCCCGGAATTTTATGACCGACACAATATAGTGGGAGTGCAACTCCATTTTTGTTGCTAGTTTGTTCCAAAAAGTCTGACGAAGACCAAAATGTACGCAAACTGAAGTATTTTCTTTTCAGAAGAAATAATGCAAATCCATATCGGTCACATATGGCCTGATTTACTAAAGGTTTGCGAGTACTAAAACACACTTCATTTCTGTTTGTGCTTCCTTGTTTTGTGTTTATTTCCTATCAGTGCTCTTATTTTGGTTCTATTTCCTGCCTGTCCCCGAGCGCTGTTTTCCCCTCACCTGCTGTTGATTGGCAGCCGGTCCACACCTGGTGCTAATCAGCATGTTTCTATTTATGCCTGTCTCGCGTGCTCCTCAGTGCTCCAGGATTGATTTATGTTAAAGGCCTACTGAAACCCACTACTACCGACCACGCAGTCTGATAGTTTATATATCAATGATGAAATCTTAACATTGCAACACATGCCAATACGGCCGGGTTAACTTATAAAGTGAAATTTTAAATTTCCCGGGAAATATCCGGCTGAAAACGTCTCGGTGTGATGACGTTTGCGCGTGACGTCACGGATTGTAGCAGACATTTTGGAACAGCACGGTGGCCAGTTTAAGTCATCTGTTTTCATCGCAAAATTCCACAGTATTCTGGACATCTGTGTTGGTGAATCTTTTGCATTTTGTTTAATGAACAATGAAGACAGTAAAGAAGAAAGCTGTAGATGGGATCGGTGTATTAGCGGCTGGCTACAGCAACACAACGCCGTCCACCGCCGCGCCGCTGTCCTCACCGGTGTCTGGGTTGACTTCCTCCGTCTCCGGGCCGCCGACCGCACCGATGATCGTGGTGAAGTCCTCCGTCGCGTCGTCGATCGCTGGAACGCAGGTGAGCAGGGGTGGTGATGAGCAGATGAGGGCTGGCGTAGGTGGAGAGCTAATGTTTTTAGCATAGCTCTGTCTAGGTCCCGTAGCTAAGTTAGCTTCAATGGCGTCGTTAGCAACAGCATTGCTAGGCTTCGCCAGGCGGGACAGCATTAACCGTGTGGTTACAGGTCCAGGGTTTGGTTCGGTGTCTCCTGATAGTGGAAGTAATAATAGTATTGTTGGGCGTGGCGAAGTTGGTAGAGTGGCTGTGCCAGCAATCGGAGTGTTGCTGGTTACTGGGGTTCAATTCCCACCTTCTACCTTCCTAGTCACGTCCGTTGTGTCCTTGGGCAAGACACTTCACCCTTGCTCCTGATGGCTGCTGGTTAGCGCCTTGCATGGCAGCTCCCGCCATCAGTGTGTGAATGTGTGTGTGAATGGGTAAATGTGGAAATAGTGTCAAAGCGCTTTGAGTACCTTGAAGGTAGAAAAGCGCTATACAAGTATAACCCATTTATCATTTATTTATCATTTATCTTCGGTCTATCCTTCCAGTCAGGGGCATGTTTCTTCTGTTTCTATCCGAGAAACAGGAGAAAGTGTGGAATCCAATGAACCCTTGTACCTAAGTTACGGTCAGAGCAAAAAAAGATACATCCTGGCGTCCTGCACTGCACTCTAATCATTCACTCTCACTTTCCTCATTCACAAATCTTTCATCCTCGCTCAAATTAATGGGGTAATCGTCGCTTTCTCGGTCTGAATCGCTCTCGCTGCTGGTGGAAAAGATTGTAAACAATGTGCAGATGTGAGGCGCTCCACAACCTGTGACGTCACGCTACTTCCGGTACAGGCAAGGCTTTTTTATCAGCGACCAAAAGTTGCAAACTTTATCGTCGATGTTCTCTATTATATCCTTTCAGCAAAAATATGGCAATATTGTGAAATGATCAAGTATGACACATAGAATGGATGTGCTATCCCTGTTTAAATAAGAACATTTCATTTCAGTAAGCCTTTAAATAAGCTTATATGCACGACTGCTTCCTTCTCTGTTTATGAATTAGAACCATCTTACCTGCCCTTCGTTCTCCTGGTTTCTGCATCTTGGGGTCACAACAACTACAGCCATGCAAGTTCCTTACATTGCGTCTGTTAAGTGAGCAGAATGATGCGTGCATTCCTTTTTGCATTTCTGTTTTTTATTAATATGCAACATATATGCTGATCATGCCCACAATACTGTGATGAGGCAATTAAAATATAATTATTTTGCACACGCAATGTGATTTATTAACACTCATCACCGTTTTGGGAGCACGATTTTGCGTTTTATTTCGCACGTTTTGAAAAGGACGCGCAAACTGACACAGTTCCACACGCGGCCGTGAGAAAGGAGTGCGTGCAGAGCAAAGACACACGATGGACAGAGAATCCTCCGTCCCACGTGTACGTTTCAACATATTTGGACGGCCAGAAATAACATTTATTAGACATATTGTCTATTCAAGCTGCTGGATGACTTCTGGGGCTGATTAAAACAAATTCAATTGATGCTTTGTGGGGTCATTTAATATTTTCTTTATATCCTATATGATAAAAACTTCTAAAACGCCCATAAAAAGTGGTACGTATCTCCTGCTTGTTTGAAAACATAGCAAAACGCCACAGGTAGGACGCTGGAGCATGAGAACATGTGCAGCAAAGAGAGTGTCTCCGTGGTGATGCCCCGTATAGTAAACGCAAACTCCTCCTACACCACTTTTCAACTGCACATGCAGTGTTAGTAGATCACACGCAACACGGACACTAATGGTACACGCTATTTTATAGATTGCACACGCTGTTTACCGCATGGTAAATGGATCTCAGTAAATCAGGCCCACAGTGTCAGGTGTGCGGACAGAGGGTCGTTATTTGGTTAAGGTGATTTTTACACCTTCCAGGACACAAGACACCGGTAAAACTTGAACCCCCTACTCGGAATCAGTGGCTGGACTTTATAAAGGAAATATGGACAATGGAAAAAATTACTCATGTTTTAGAATATATGGTAGGAGTGGATAATGTATTTAGAAAAACATTTATCATACTTAATGTATGTTTGACAAATAAGCATTTATAATAGCTAATTAGCCTACATTGGAAAGGTGGAACAAACAATATTTGATTCATTTTTGTATGTGTATTTATTATTATTATTATTATTTTTCAACAAAATACAATCAGATTTGTCTCTCTCTCTTAAGTGTTGCACTAATTTAACTAAGATATATTTATTTTTTATCAAGTATGTGTATATTTGTTCTTTAAAAAAAAAAAATACTGTAATACAAATCACAGATACTCAAAACGAATAAAATAAAACACATTTCATAGAGAACCGATGTAGTTTTAAATAAAAAAAACAAAGTGAAATATTTAAACTGACAAAATAAATTAATAAATGAACATTTAACATCATTTTTACCTTTATTGAAGACTCTTGTTGGCAAAGACGGCAATGAGCGGGAAGGAAGATATACTGTATTTCTACAAGATCACGCTTGAATTTAATAATGCTTCTCACTTTCTTTATCAAAGTGCTTAACCCTGTGTTTGGTTATTTTACAGTTGCGGTAAAAATTAAAAAAAATACCCACAAAGACTGAGTCACCAAAATGTAAGATTATTTATTGGATATTGCACAGAATGATCCACGGGGAAACAGACTAGTTTGTCACATGCAGTGTTTGGCTGTTTGATAAATGAGACAACGGGACGATGATGGGTTCTCGCTTCAGCAATATTACACAATATATCTTTTTTTATGAAGTGTATGAGCATTTTTGCC
Organism: Entelurus aequoreus; assembly: GCF_033978785.1. Lineage (NCBI taxonomy): Eukaryota > Metazoa > Chordata > Actinopteri > Syngnathiformes > Syngnathidae > Entelurus > Entelurus aequoreus. The sequence continues at coordinate 30,716,011 of NC_084741.1, forward strand.
TATTCACCAAGTTGAGTGAGGTCACAGGAAGCTCTATTTTAGTTCACCAAAATGGTGTTTGATGGGTTTTTTCCAAGCCCAACTCATCCACCCATGCCTTCCTTTATGTACTCTGCTTTGTGCACTGGGTTCAGAAGTATACACTTGTCAAAAATACTGTGTTTCGCTGAAAAAAATAAGGCATCCTTATCGATTAGTTGATAAAGAGCTGTGTCCAATACTTTTACCTTTTCAGTGATTGCACAGCAACGCCGACAAATATCACTCCTAAGTCCAGTGTTTTACTCGATCCCCTCTGAACGACTTGACCGCAGGGCTGTTTATCGTTCTGACAGGCACATAAATTGGACCGTGTCCACACGGATGCGGATAAATGAGGAAGCATATTTATTTTTCTGACCTTCCCGACACCTTCTTAGTCTGTCTTCGCCCAACTTTCAAAACTTTGCCCACATAGAATCCTTTTCACCAACAAACCAAAGCTGGAATGCAAAGTGAAGGCTCCCACTCTGCACAACTTAATAACACCAAAGTGCCACAGTACCTGACTGTGAATATGTGTTTGATGCCTCATTACTTCCTGCTCGTCATCCATCCTGTTTGTGCATCCTCCTAAATTAAGTAAAGCATCCTCCTGGCAGGAAATGATTGCACAGTGTTTTTTAATTACAAATCAGAGGCGGCACAATCCGCATTACGTGCATTAATATTCTCTTCCACATCTTTTGCTTGAACATTAAACAGGAACAGTCTCACTGCAGCAATATCGTTAAATATTTCACTGACTAAACAAACTATATGGAGCGATTACTACATTTTGCCTGAGGTACTGTGATTAATTAGGTTTTATGCATTTAATCAATGTAAGTTTTTAACGACAGGACAAAGAAGAACCCATAGGAAAATGAAATGAAATCATATTTTATGGCAAATTGGCAGTTTAATAAAGTCTGTGTTTGTGTGCAAAACCTTGTTTTTTGGCCGCAATTGTAAACCTGTTGGCGTCAAGGTATGTTTTTGTGAATACTCACGCCTAAAAAAAGTGATTATTTTCTTGTCTAAAGTCGACTTTGTGCTTCACTGTTGTTTTGGTAACAGAACTGAAATACTGAACTTGAACGGAACACTGAACTTAGTTTGCAAGATCATAGATAACATAGCGGCGATGATGCCTTGCTGATGGGATGCCATGGCCAAGAAGTTCATAGCCCTTGTGAAACACGAAAATGAAACCAGTGATGTGGCATTAATGCTTATTAGAGGAATATTTTCCCACCTGTGGACGGGGTGGACTGTACATGAGATCTCGTCTCATGTGCAGTGCATTATGTTCAGGGACATAAAATGAATGCAGCCTGTGTTTCTATCCTTGCAAATACGCACACGTTGTATCTTAGGTTCCGGAAGAAGAGGTACCAGGCTGGAGAGAGAGTGACGAAGGAGCTGTGCACACACGTCAAGTTAACTTTCATTTTTGGTTTCTGCCAATGGTTTGAGTTTGAGTTTGAATTTTTTTCGAACATGCATACATACAACATGATACATCACAATTTTCAGTTTCTCTTTTCAACATGTTCGAAAAGGAGTAGGAAAAAGCTGAGCTAATTTAATCCTACCCCTTTTCTTTTACATAACAGTTGCTAAAACTTTTGTTCACTTCCTGTTCTCAATTTATTCACAATATACTCCATAAGTAATCACAATAAAAATAAATAAATAAATAAATAATACTCGGTGAAGTATGTTACATTTCAAATGGTGAGCTGAGTAAGATTATTTTGAAAACGAATGGATGGATGAAATAAATTCAGAATGTTTATCATGGTTCTTCTACTTTGTACTTTGTAAACACTTTAAGTTTGAAGAGTTTCTTGAAGTGGATCATATTAGTACTTTGTTTGATTTCTTTGCTTAATCCATTCCATAATTTAATTCCACTTACTGATATACTGAAGGTCTTAAGTGTTGTACGTACATACAAATGTTTTAAATTACATTTTTCTCTAAGATTATATTTCTCCTCTTTTTTTGAGAAGAAGTGTTGTATATTCTTGGGTAGCAGGTTATAGTTTGCTTTGTGTATAATTTGAGCTGTTTGCAAATTCACAATGTCGTGGAATTTCAGTATTTTTGATTCCAATAAATAAGGGTTGTATGTTCTCTATATCCAACATTATGTATTATTTTAACTGATCTTTTTTGTAACATCGTTAATGAATGAAGTGTACTTTTGTAGTTATTTCCCCTTATTTCTGCACAATAACTCAGATATCGTAACACTATGGTTGGACAAAAGCATGAGAGACGGGCAACCATTTTAGAGACTGCTTCCATTTGAGATAGGTCGGTTTACTCTCTGTCAGCGCTGGTGTTTTTATTTTGTGTACTTGTTCATGTTTTGTAGAGTTAATTGTTGAACTTCAGTTCTAGTCACCTTTCATCATTTTAGACAGCCTTAGAATAAAATAATCTGGGAGGACAAACCTCCCCCACCCTCCAAAACCCTAGTGAATATATCGTTAATGAAATATATACAAACTATACATTTTGTATTTCTGTCACTTCCGAACAAGCTACAAGAGGGTTCACTCTTTGCAGAGTAAAATCAACACAGTGAACCCTCTTTTCAGACTTCCACTCTCCATATCTCTATGGGTGGAGGTGGTACAGGGCACACACAGAGAAGTTAGTTTGTGTATTGTGAACGTAAGGACATTGAATCATTTGTTCTTTATTCCAATTTCTGACATTTCCTAAGGTATGATCAAAATCAGCACACAACTTTTTGAGTTAGGTTGTAACTAATAGACAAAGGGGCAAACAAACCCTGCTAATTACATATATTTGCTGGCATAGGTAAAAACTTTCGAATAGCTGAGAAATATGAGTTATTAATTATGAGTGATCTAAAAATGCTTGTCTGAAAAGTGTATATTTCCGAAGACAGGTCTTGATAACAAGTGGTCATCTAATTTTTAGGGTGGTCTTACGTTTGTCAACACAGTACTAGGATTATTACAGTAGACAATACAGCTGGGTACTAAATTATGTACTTTTTATATTGACACTGATATCGATTTGCAAGTAGTGACCGAATTATGCTGGTACCACCGGGTATCGGTTCACGTAAAATCAAACGGTACCACATTTCGATACCTTTGTTGCTCGTGACGTCATGTCCGGTTACAGACAAGGCTGGCTCAAACACTTGGCAGGGAAACAATCAGTTAAGCAGCACTCAGAGCAGACTCAGCCAAACTGCCTCAGGGATGCCCAAAGTGGGGCCCGCGGGCCTAATTCCGCCCGTCGTGTCATTTTGTTGTAAGAGTAGTTACCAAATGTATAATACTTGACCGCTTTCAAGCTGCACAATCATTGATGTTATTTCCATGGCTACGCTGTAAAAAAAAGTCATTAGATTTTACTCTAAAAACCGGACAGATTAGTCGCAAGACATTTTCCTTAAAATCATCAGTGGTACCAATTTTCCATTTACAGTAATGCATTGTAAAATTGGGGAATGTAGATTTCACGCTAAAAACTGGTGGCTTAATCACCAGAATTTTGACGTAAAACCAACAATGGTACAGTTTTTCGATTTGCAGTAATTTTCTGTAAAAAAAAAACACAGTAAACTGTATGGTAGAACTCTGGTGACTGAGCTGCCAGTTTTCTTAATCGTAAACTATAGATTTTTTTGTTGCTGGCTAACTATTTACGTTTGAATCAAAGAATACCTGCAATGTGGTAAAATTGCCACTTTTTCCACGCTCTATGGAAAAATAATAATATGGTCGCCACGCTTCGCCGACTTCCTATAGTGAAAACTGAAATGCTTCAAAATTTAGCATCCTCCATATGTCGCATCTGTCTGGGTAAAGTTTGAACGAGATCAGATGAAATATCTACTAGGAGCTGGTTACAGAACAACACCTGGACATGGCAAACATCTGCAGAAAATGAACTTTTTGTCATGTTCTGTGTTCTGGATTTTGTTTAGTTATGTTCTGTTTGTTTAAAACTGCATAGTTCCTGTTTTTACGCTCCCTTGTTTGGTCACCATGACAACCGATTAGTTTCACCTGTCCTCATGTGACTCACGCACCTGGCTCTAATCATGAGACTATTATTTAAGCCTGTTTGGCCAGTTAGTCGGTCTGGCAACATTACTCTGATTTTGCTGTTCTTGCCATTGATTCATGCTCTGCCAAGTAAGTTTTGTTTCATGTCCATAGTTTCTGCCCATGTGTTAGTTTTGTTACCTGTGCCAAGTTTTGTTCCTCCGCTGTGAGCGCCTTTTGTTTGTAGCCTTTTGTAGTTTATAGTAAAGATTAAATCATGTTTTTACCTGCAAGCCTTGTCCGGTCAAATCCATCTCGGGAAAACAATCCTTGCAGTAATTTGCGAAAAAGTCCACGCCTTGACACTTTTAGAAAGTTTTGAGATGAAAAAAGATGCAGCGTTGCATGTTAACTGAATTTGGCACACACTGTGTGACAATCTCTACTATCTTATATTTATATATGCGGTATAAGGCTGATTTCTTCACTTGTGGTGCTGTTGCATGGTAAAAATAACTATTTGGCCCGCGGAACATTGCCGCATTTTCACTTGGCCCTTGGAGGCAAAATGTTTAGGCAACCCTGCTCTAAGTAATGTAACAATTTTCCATGTCAACAAAGCAAGCATGGCTGATTGAAAAGTAAAGTAAAGCTCTACTTTTTCAAAATGCGTTAGCTAGATGCTAATTTACTTTGGCTTTACCGATTAACATTAGCAATTTTACATGGCAAATTCAAAACTTCAACATTTCATAATGAAAACTACAACTAAGATGCACGTTACTATTAAACAGCTGGTGTGTAATAAGTACACTACTTACAGTACAAACACTTTATAGACTGACATTCAGGTTCTTGGCAAAGACTACTTCCTGGCTTTGCAATACACCATAGTCTATATAGTAGGTAAGGTTGTATTTTTGTACTATTTCTGTGAGAATCCTGCGTGCAACTGATGCATTAAGGAGTGGGACTATGGAGGGCTAGCTGCAGTGTGCTCAAACAACCACCAGGTAGCATCTGTGAGCAGATAATACTGTATCATCGCTTTATATTTTGAACTTATCTGGTCTTATCAGGTCTGTAGTGCATTCTTCACGCATTCTTGACTCACGCTTAACGTGAAAGATGAGGCAAAATCACAACCTTACCTACTGTACACTACTGCCATCCAACGTCTTGGAATTGCAACTACATTGCAAAGTCTACTATAATACTTGGAAATGAAACCGAGAAGTGTAAGAAAACACAATGTACAGTAACAACTAGACCAAGGGTTGGCACCCCTAAATGTTGAAAGAGCCATATTGGACCAAAAATAAAAAAATAAAAATCTGTCTGGAGCCAGAAAAAATTAAACGCCTTAAATAAGTGTTATAATGAAGGCATGTAAGTGTTTTAATTTGTATTCTACGCATTTTTGCAACATTGGCAATCATTAGTAAAATGAAGGCTTCTCACAGGATGAGATAACTTCTGGACATTACTGGCTCAGAATGGCAAGCTGAGTAACGTTTGCTGTGGTCTGGAACAACATGGCACACAAACAACTATCAGAAATGCAGCCAATATTACATACAGATAATGTGCTATGAGACATGCACATATAAATTAAGTACACAGAAGATTATAAGTAAAGGAAATTAAATGAGCTCAAATATACCTAAAAATAATAAAGATGCAATATGTACATACAGCTAGCCTAAATAGCATGTTAGCATCGATTAGCTTGCACTGACCAAATATGCCTGATGAGCACTCCAACAAGTCAATAACATCAACAAAGCTCACCTTTGTGCATTCACGCACAGCATAAAACGCTTAGTGGACAAAAATAAACAAAGAAGGAGTGGCACAAAACACGTCTTTCTGTGGCAACGTCGGAGAAAGTTGTGCATGTAAACAAACTACGATGAGATCAAGGATCGCTGAAATTAGTAGGACAAAACGGTGCTTGCCAAATCCTCTCATCAGTGAAGCATGTATAACATAAAGTGGGATTTCTAACAATTAGGAAGGTTTGTTCTCCTACAGAACATCTTCATCTTTTTTCCATTTTCACACATCTTTGAAATAGGTCCAGGGAGCCACTAGGGTGGCGCTAAAGAGCTGCATGCGGCTCTAGAGCTGCGGGTTGCTGACCCCCGAACTAGACGGTACAGTTGTCACATTTAACTTGTTCCATTTATCCATCCATTTTCTACCGCTGGATGCTGGCACTCAGGAAAATACAGGGATTGTTATGATTTGCTGGGAAGCTCGTTCATAATCCAGTGACATGTTTCAGTAGGATTAGAGGTAACTAATGCCTTGTTTTCTAAAAGAAAATCCTAATGCTCCAGGTACACTTGAACATGTGTGGGTTCTCTTGGAGTGCAGACATGACGATCAAAGTGTCACACAGCAGGACATTCGTGAGACATGACAATGATCAACATTTGATTGGCTGTGGCGGAACATGTTTGCTTCTTCTTTGTTAGCGACGTGTGGGAACAGGATGAAGCGAGGGAAGAGCACCAGGAGGATGAGACATGAAAAGAGCGACTGGAGAGGTGGAGGCAGGCAGATGAAAACGTGGAAGTTAATACAATGTGTCGCGCTTTAATATTTGATGCGTAACATTTGGACACATGTACGTTTGTCAAGAAAGATGTTGTATAATGTGACAGATTAACCGCATGTCAAGAGTCTTTTTTTTAAAGAGAGTTGGGGAATAAATGGTGGCCTGCGTGGAAAAAAGGAAATTATTCAAGAGCGGAATCGCATTTGTATATACACTCAAAGGGAAGCTGCATATTTTCTGTTCGGAGGTTAAGTGCCGCGATAAGAGCTCTGAACTAAGTAATGAGCTTCATAGCCAAGTAACTGAAATTAGATGCTTTATGGAACCTGTTCTAACACCTAATGAGTAGCCTCTGATACTATACTAATAGACTGTACTAATGAGATTATTATGATGGATTACTTGAAAAAAGAGTCCACACAAATTAAAATGTTGATTATCGCCTGCATGGAGACTTTACAATAGAGAGTCCCTCACTTTCTTCATACTTTAGTATAGGTGGGTGGCGTGGCTCACATGGTAGAGTGGCCATCCAGAAATTTCAGGGTTCCTGGTTCGAATCCTTTCTGCCATCCTACTCACAACCGTTGTGTCCTTGGGCAAGACACTTAACCACCTTGCAGAATTAATGTTTGGTGGTGGTCGAAGGGGCCGTAGGCGCAAATTGGCAGCCACACCAGAGCAGCTGTGGCTACAAATGTAGCTTACCACCATTAACGGGTGAATGTGGAGTGAATGAATGATTGGTTCTCACTTCCGGTGAAGTGCTTTGAATGTTTAGAAAAATAATCCATAAGTATTATTAGTATTACTTAGTATAAGGGTGCTCCAAAAAATGAATTCACATCCAAATTGCAATTCTAAATTGATTCAGAATTTTGGAGAATAATTTAAATAAATAAATAATAATAATAACACATATATATATATATATATATATATATATATATATATATATATATATATATATATATATATATATATATATATATATATATATATATATATATATATATATATATATATATATATATATATATAATTTTGTGTTTAATTTTTGGTTTTCCCTCTTTTTAGTATCGTATGTGTATGTCTTCTCAATTGCTTCTTCATTTTTAGTATTGTAAAGCTGGGATTGGGTTGGTTGGAGCTATTTATAAAATGATTAACATTATGTGATTATGAGAAGTACCTTTTTAAAAACACATATTTAAAATGATGTGTTTTTAGGCCAAAACTTCTCTTGTGAGTCGTACATCAGCAGACAAGAATATATTTTGTAACCAGTAGCCTGTTTTTGAAAACACGTACACCAAATAAATACCAAATAGTATATAAAGAGAATCGTGTTGAATCGAGAATTGATTCCGAATCAAATTTTCTCCCCATGAATTGGGATGGAGTCAAACCATGAGGTTCCCAAAGATGCCCACAAGTGATACTTAAATATAACGTATCCATCCATGGCTACATGTGTTTAGTCATTTAAGTGGATAGTAAAAATATACTGCTATACAAACTGTACACTGACTACTCCAAAGTTCATCATCAAGTCCCATTCCTATAGTATTGTCCCTGGAGAATATACATTGTATTAAAACATGCTTGTGAAAAAGTCCCTCGCCGGATTCCAATATTGTGGCAGCACCGTATCGGGAAATTTTATTTTGCTTTTTAAAGCATATTATAACATTTTTATGTCCTAAATTAGGCATTTTCAAGCATAACATTGGCTAAATAAACTAACAATATCAATATTACAGGAGTATTGGCCACTAGAGAAGACCAAACTAATCAGACCACAAAGTTCAGTATCGTGGCCACTGATTGGCTCAGCCTCAGGAAGCATTGCTATATTGGATCAAAACAGTGTAAAGGTGACTAAAGGGTGTTTTTCGTGCCCTAGAGGGCTCTCATAGTGTTGATAAAGATGTTTAAAGGATTGTCAACAGTTGTTATGCTCCAGCTATGAAAATATTTGATTTATAATTAATTATTTCTACTTTGCGGTAATTCATTTATTGTGGTCATGTCCGGAACCAACTAACAGCAATAAACGAGGGACTACTGAACTCACTTTTATGCCTGTACAACACCGATTAGGTCCAGCAACGCCTACAAAACACCACTTGTTGGCAAATGTAGTTGGCAAACACCTTCTTGTTCCTCAGTTGTTTTCAAAAAGTTTACTTTATTTTAGTTTTATTCAACAGCAACATTACTTGGAAGTTAGTTGTTAGAGTTGTTAAAGTCAATACAAATGGGTACTAAATTATGTACTTTTTATATTGATGCTGATTTAGGTTAGAGTTGTTAAGGTCAATTTCGGAATTCAGCCAACATTTTTTGGGAGAAATAGGCCCCTGCAGTCAAAAGTGCAGTCATGCATGATGATGTCCTACATGTGACTTTGTTTAAAAGGATTGGAGCGCAGGGATGTCAGAGTGGAAAAATAAGACGGCAATATAGAAAATAAAATATAACTTTTGCAATGCAAGACAGTGGTACACATGTCCATGCTGCTCAGTATACGATTGCTAAAATGAGTGCTAAAAAAAAACCCTCAACATCAGCTTTGTCTTAATGTGAAAAGATCAGCTCCCAGTCTCTCATCCTCAAAATGAAGTTTAAATGTATAATACAGACCAAAAGTTAGGACACACCTTCTCATTTCAATGCATTTTCTTTATTTTCATGACTATTTACATTGTAGATTGTCACTGAAGGCATCAAAACTATGACACCTGTTAAGTGAAAACCCTTTCAGGTGACTACCTCTTGAAGCTCATCGAGAGAATTCCAAGAGTGTGCGAAAAAGTAATCAGAGCAATAGGTGGCTATTTTGAAGAAACTAGAATATAAAACATGTTTTCAGTTATTTCACATTTTTTTGTTAAGTACATAACTCCGCATGTGTTCATTCATAGTTTCGATGCCTTCAGTGACAATCCATCCATCCATTTTCTACTGCTTGTCCCTTTTGGGGTCGCGGGGGGTGCTGGAGTCTAGCTCAGATGCCTTCAGGCGGAAGGCGGGGTACACCCTGGACAAGTCGCCACCTCATCACAGGGCCAACACAGATAGACAGACAACATTCACACTCACATTCACACACTAGGGACCATTTTCCTTTTAGTGTTGCCAATCAACCTATCCCCAGATGCATGTCTTTGGAGGTGGGAGGAAGCCGGAGCATCCGGAGGGAACCCACACATTCACGGGGAGAACATGCAACACAGAAAGATCCCGATTGAACTCGGGACTACTCAGGACCTTAGTATTGTGAGGCACATGCACAAACCCTTGTCCCACCGTGCGGCCCACCTTCAGTGACAATCTACAATGTAAATAGTCATGAAAATAAAGAAAACACATTGCAAGAGAAGGTGTGTCCAAACATTTGGCCTGTACTGTACATTTTTACCCTTTTATGACAGCTAAGAATGTGAAAAAGTTACCAAAAATCTTGCTTTAATGTTGTTTGTCAGTGACATTTTGACCCTGGAACAGAGTAAAGAACTTCCCATTGTGTCCAATGGGGAGTTTCCACTATAATATTGCATTGTTTGTTGTGCACTTGTTAATGCAATGCTTAGACAGTATGACACATTAGCAATTATGTTGGACTGTAGTGACTAGTCAGAGGTTTTGTTTGCACGGTGTGCCGAACACAACTTTTCTGCAGCATCTCTGTGAGGCATCTGTTGGCCTGATGCTCTAGCACTTAGTGAGCGCGGGCCAAACTTGACAGACTGGTAATGACTCTATAGCACACGTGCACACACACACACACACACACACACACACACACACACACACACACACACACACACACACACACACACACACACACACACACACACACACACACACACACACACACACACACGCTCACACACACGCACACACATTTGACATTTAATGCCATTGTGGTGGCTCAAGGAAACAAGTGTCTCTATAGGAAACGGTCATGGAGTTGCACACATACATATCAACACGCACCTCAGATATAATTAGTGCTATTTACAACAGGGGCAGCTCGGCCCTTTTTCCGAAAGCACTAATGCACTTCCATTTGTTTAATTCCCATAGCCTAGGGAGGAAGAATTAGCGTGGTGGGACAACGACTTTATGCTTCAATTCCCAATTGTGGCATTGACTTCCCTATCCCCCGCACAATAACAATAATAGAAACAGTAAAGCTGAGTAATTTGTCAATAAATGGAGTTGCCTGCGGGTGCATGTGAGAGTTGCAATTACATTCAAAGGGTGCGTTATATGAGAAGTGGTGTGTGTGTGTGTGTGTGTGTGTGTGTGTGTGTGTGTGTGTGTGTGTGTGTGTGTGTGTGTGCGTGTGTGAGTGTGTGTGTGTGTGTGTGTGTGTGTGTGTGTGTGTGTGTGTGTGTGTGTGTGGGACATACCGGTGAAACACACGCTGCTGTGGTGCACAGTGGCCCCCTGAAGACCCCCTTGACGCGCCGGAAGTGCCCATTGCTGAGGTGCGTGGAGCTGATGACCAGGTAGTAACAAGCACCGCACGCCATCCCAGGGGACTCACGGGGCTCGGGGCCCATGCACGGCCGCTTCTTTTACGGAGTGCGTCAAAAAAAAAAAAAAAAATAGAAATAAAAAGTGGGCGCAGGTGAGAAAAACGCTCTCAGTCTTCAACACTCAAATTACGCACAGTCTGGATGCGTGTAAGTGGCCCGCGTCCGTCCTCCCCGCAGTTTGCCTCCTCATCCCTTCTTCCTCTCCGCTTGCAGACACTTTGGCGGCCGCGGGAAGATGCGAGAGGAGGCGTGACACACTTCCACGCTCCTCTCCCCTTTCCTTGCTGATGTCTATTGATTGGCAGCAGACTTCAAATGTCTCCGTGCTGCGTGGTCAATATCGCGGTGTGTGCTGATGTGGAGGAGACGTAAATCCGTCCACGGGAGTTATGGTCGTGGCTGCAGCCGATGCGCGGCAGGCTGATGTGGCTCACATTCTTTCCCGTGGAAGAAATACTCTCACTCCCTCTCAATAGCTCTACCTCAGCCCCTGCTTATCCCCCTCTCTCTCTCTCTCTCTCTTTTTTTTTTGCCCTGACTCATCTTGTTCAGTATATGAGTGCTTTTAGTCCGTGCATTGGTAGCGTGGTTCAGTTGGAGGGTGTTTGGAGGCTTGCATTTTCTAGTCAAATATTATTGATTATTCTTACTATTGTTTAAAGTGGGGCTGGAGCAGTTTGCCTGCACATGCATGAAAGGAGCTGTCCACTACGACGGTGCTGAAAGCAGCATCCATTAGGCCAGGGGTGCCCACACTTTTTCTGCAGGCGAGCTACTTTTCAATTGATCAAGTCGTGGGGATCTACCTCATTCATATATATAATTTACATTTACTTATTTATGAAATATATGTTTTTGTTAACAAGTTAAAGGTGTTTAATGATAATGCAAGCGTGTTTAACACATATAGTTAATATTGTAAATGGTAAATGGTAAATGGGTTATACTTGTATAGCGCTTTTCTACCTTCAAGGTACTCAAAGCGCTTTGACACTACTTCCACATTCACCCATTCACACACACATTCACACACTGATGGCGGGAGCTGCCATGCAAGGCGCTAACCAGCAGCCATCAGGAGCAAGGGTGAAGTGTCTTGCCCAAGGACACAACGGACGTGACTAGGATGGTAGAAGGTGGGGATTGAACCCCAGTAACCAGCAACCCTCCGATTGCTGGCACGGCCACTCTACCAACTTCGCCACGCCGTCCCATTGGAGCATTGGAGTCTCTGTCTCTCTTTACTAGCAACATGATTGTTAATGAATTAAAGGTGTTTAATGATATTACAAGAATGTTTAATACATAGAGTTAATATTGTTAACAAGTTAAAGGTGTTTAATGATAATGCAAGCATGTTTAACACATATAGTTAATATTGTTAATAAATTAAAGGTGTTTAAAGATAATACAAGCATGTTTAACACGTATAGTTAATATTGGTAATAAGTTAAAGGTGTTTAAAGATAATACAAGCATGTTTAACACATATAGTTAATATTGTTAACAACTTAAAGGTGGTTAAAGATAATACAAGCATGTTTAACACATATAGTTAATATTGTTAACAAGTTAAAGGTGTTTAAAGATAATGCAAGCATGTTTAACACATATAGTTAATATTGTTAACAACTTAAAGGTGGTTAAAGATAATACAAGCATGTTTAACACATATAGTTAATATTGTTAATAAGTTAAAGGTGTTTAATGATAATACAAGCATGTTTAACACATATGGTTAATATTGTTAATAAGTAAAAGGTGTTTAACGATAATACAAGCATGTTTAACACATATATTTAATGTTGTTAATAAGTTAAAGTGTTTAATGATAATACAAGCATGTTTAACACATATAGTTAATATTGTTAATAAGTAAAAGGTGTTTAATGATAATACAAGCATGTTTAACACATATAGATTCATTTCTTTCATGAAGACAAGAATATAAGTTGGTGTATTACCTGATTCTGATGACTTGCTTTGATAGGAATCAGACAGTGGTGCTGATAACGTCCGCATTTTCGAATGGAGGAGAAAAAAAGTCCTCCTTTCTGTCCAATACCACATGAAAGTGGTTGGTTCTTGGCATCTTATTTGTCCAGCTTCCGTACTCCTTCGTATACACTTTACAAGAAATACATTGGCGGCAAACTCCATAGCTTGCTAGCTTGTGCACGGCTGCTTTCTGAGACTCTTATTTTGTTAGCGCAGGCAGAGCTTTTATTGTGCAACTGTGCAGTCGGTCTTTGGAGTTTTGACGACAGGTACGGCGCCAGAGTCTGTTGAAATAAAAAGTGTTTCTCGCCTTCCTGTCGGTAATTTTAATGAGCTGGCAGCAGCCAGCGTCATCTCGGAAGACCCTCGGGTGCCGTGAATGTCAATCAAGTGACGAAAGTGACGTCATAGTGAAGATTTATGATCGCTCATTTTTATGACTATTTTTTTAATGCCTGGCTGGCGATCGACTGACACACCCTCCGCGATCAACCGGTAGCTCGCGATCGACGTAATGAGCACCCCTGCATTAGGCACTTGCTTCTCTCGTAGTACTTGAGTAGTTTTATATGCAAGTTAAACATTGTTGCCTTGGTAGTTTGCATTATGCCTTATTGTGTGAATGCTCCAAAGCATTCACACATATGGTTTTCTACACCAACGTTAATCTCTTTATTCTTTTTCTTCTTCTTCTCCAGATTTTGGCGCGCTCTACCTTCCACATTTTTCACCCGATTCAAACCGTTCCGGGGCATTTTTCCCATTCAAAATGAATTGGCCATTTTTCAAACTTCCACCATTTCCACATGTTTTAACCGATTCAACCCATTCTACCGTCAACACATTTCACCATCCTGGAAATTTAAACTTCCCTTTTTCCAAGTTCAAAAAAATTCCAGGATTTTCCAGAATTCTTGGTTTTCCAAAGCCCTACTTCCACCCTTTTTTCTGGCGACTACTCTTCCCGCATTTTTCAACGCATTGCAACCGTTCCACTGTCAAAACATTCCTCTTAATCAGGACACAAAATAAAGTTGTTTTTTGAACTGGAAAAATTCCCGGTTTTCCCGAAATTCCAGGAATTCCGTAATACCATTTCCCATTTCAACATGTTACTACTTCAACATTTTTCCTCCGATTTGAAAAAATTTAACACCAACCATTTCAATTCATTCAGACTATTCATGTTTTTGTTTTTTTTACCATTTTCAAACAAAATCCCGCTTTTTCCAAAATTCCAATTGAAATCAATGAGACATTCTTCAAAGTTCCACAATTCCCACATTATTCATCTGATTCAAACCATTCCAACTTCAAAATATTGAGCCTATTCAGGAATTGTGTGCTCTACTTCAACAATTCTAAAAAACAACAACCCGGATTTCCTTTTTTTTTTTTTTGCATTTTCCCCATTCAAAATGAATTGGCCATTTTTCAAACTTCCACAATTCCCACATTCTTCAACCCATTCAAACTATTCCAATCAATACAATCAATCACTACTGCAATCAACACATTCTACCATTTTGGAAATTCAAACTACCTTTTTTCCAAGTTTAAAAAAATTCCAGATTTTCCCGAAATTCCCTAATACAATTTAATACTTCAACATTTCTTGCCCAATTTAAACAATTCCAACACCAACCAATTCAGTTCATTCAGGACATTCATGCTCCTAATCATTTTCAAAAAATCCAGTTTTTCTCCAAATTCCCACAGGAATTTTCCAGGAAGTTCCCATTGAAATGATTAGAACATTTTTCCAAGTTGCACAATTCCCACATTTTTCAACCTATTCAAACCATTCCAACATTAACACATTCCACTCACTCTGGATATTCAAATTGACACTTTCCCAAGTTCCAAGTCAAATTCCTGTTTTCCTGGAAATTCAAACTCTTCAACATTCAAACCATTTCAGCATTTAAACGATTTCAACATTCAAACCATTTCTACATTCATCCTACGTTCGATTAGCATTTCAGTTCAGCGTCAGCTCTTCAACATTCAACCATTCCAATATTCAAAACATTCTTACATTCATACTACATTCTGTCAGCATTTCACTTCAACTTCAGCATTAGAGCATTCATACGCAATTCCTTCAGGAATTGCCTCCTCTAGTTTAGTTATCTAAAAGCTATATTATATTACTTTTTAATCTAAAGTTATGCACTAATGTGAATCAGTTTAAAAAAAAAATGCAACATGTTTACAAGTACAAGGAAGAATATCTTAATATTCATCTTGGACCTTGTTGATAAATGAGGCATAATGTCATGGCCCGGGCGCATGCTAATGCGCACTCATCTGTGCGCTCTGATGAGCACACCTTCAAGAGCACACTTCCAGGAGCACGTGAGGCGCGTGTCAGTTCTGCTGCAGCAAGCGGCTGCAATCAATCACCAGTAATCCGCGCACCTGGTGCTGATCAGAGGACCGCCTTCATAAGATTGCACAACCTGCTATCCTGTGCCAGAACGTAGTCATCTGTTCCAGTACAGTAAGCGATCATCTAGCTCTATGCAATCTTGCTCTCTCTGTGTGTTCTCCCCCGTCATGTGTATCGTCTCGTGTTCTTCCTTGTCGTCCTCCCTGCAGCCTGCCTTCGTTTCCACATTACGAGCTGTGTGTCTCGTTTTCCCGCGTTCCCTCTGTTTCCTTGGCTGCCTCTTGGATCTCAACCTCCCGCTTGGACACAGACCTTTGAAGCCTCTCTATCGCCCCCGACTTCCTGGCTGCTCACGGATCGTCGAGCCTGCCCTGCCCCTTTTGGACTTGCCTCTCGCTCAACACTCCGATAACACTCAGCAGTTAATTCCTACACATAGTCACACACATACACACCCTTTTGGCTCAGTCACCCTCCATACCCTTGTTTGTTAATATTATTATTTATATATATAGTTCATATATTTATAAATAAGATAGAGCTTAATAGAATAGAATAGAATAGAATAGAATAGAATAGAATAGAAAGTACTTAATTGATCCCTGGGGGAAATTCAGCACCACAGTTCGCTCACAATAGACAACAATAGTTATAAATAATATAAGATATATATATATATATATATATATATATATATATATATATATATATATATATATATATATATATATATATATATATATATATATATATATATATATATATATATATATATAATACATAATATATAAATAATATAAATATATTCTACATATACTCTACATTAAATAATATAAATATATTCTACATATACTCTACATTTAAGTGCAGTCAAGGAACATATGCATTATACAGTCTGATGGCTGTCGGTATGAAGGACCTCCTGTGTCGTTCCGTCTACTACTACTATGCCCCTGTTGTCTGTGCCGTCTCCTCCTCCTGTACACATAACACATAATCTATCATCAATCACAGGGGTGTCCAAACTTTTTCCCTAAAGGCTGCAGACGGAAAAAAAAAAATAATGCAGGGGCCATTTAGATGTTTTCACTTTCAAAAACAATACAATATATAGATTTTTTTTTAAAGACACAAACAGCCTGCATCTAAGCGTTGTGTTGTTATCGTCAACATTTTAACAATTTCCCATTAAATTACACTTCTTTGCTCTGTTTTTCTTAGAAAATAACATGGTCACTACTGCCTAGTTCCTCTTGTTATATTCTTATTTTACTGTTATATTTGTATTCTCATTGTTGCTTTTTATTTTTATTCTATTGTAATATTTTTCTATTTTGTTTCCATTTATACCCCCATTATTTACTTTTTAAATTCGATCTCAATTTTGTAAACTGCTGCTGGAATTTTAATTTTCCTGAGGGAACTCTCTTGAAGGAATCAATAAAGTACTATCCATATATCTATCTATCTATTTATCTATTAGTATTTTTAGGATGTGTGGGTTCCGTCCGGGTACTCCGGCTTCCTCCCACCTCCAAAGACATGCATCTGGGGATAGGTTGATTGGCAACACTAAATTGGCCCTAGTGTGTGAATGTGAGTGTGAATGTTGTCTGTCTATCTGTGTTGGCCCTGCGCTGAGGTGGCGACTTGTCCAGGGTGTACCCCGCCTTCCGCCCGAATGCAACTGAGATAGGCTCCAGCATCTCCTGTGACCCCAAAAAGGACAAGCAGTAGAAAATGGATGGATGGATGGATGTGCAGCTGTGAGCCGTTAAACAATTGTTGCAGCCCGAAAATGGCCCCCAGACTGCACTTTGGACACCCCTGATTCATCACATATTCAGCAAATGATATAAACAATAACTTAATAATTATCCATTAATGTAAAGTTTGTTGATATTTATTCATTTATTTATTTTGGTTTTAGTTGAACAGATTGTGACTGAAAGTGAGCAAATGTGTTATCAGAATCAGAATCAGAAATATTTTAATAATCCCTGAGGGGGAATTAAGATTTTCAGCATAATCCCATTCAAGATCAGACAAACATTACAGGGAGACAGAACAGGATCGCTGATGGGTCTGCCAACTTCCGGCGCCCCTTACAAAAAAGGTGAGACACAGGTAACTGCTGAGGAGGGGTGGGGTTGGGAAAAAAAAATCAGTCTAAGCCTGTGCCCCTGGAGAGGGGGTCCAGACTGAGGCCAAGGGAAAAAAAACTCATAGCCATAGCACACATAAATATGTGTATAAGACGGAAACATCAAAGAACACAAATAACATTACATACATTAAAAGAGCAGAGCTGATGCAACCAGCACTTCTACACACAGCCACAAAAGTAAAACAACAACAACAACAAAACATATACACTGTGGTGGCCTCGTGCTGGGGCGGGGGGAGCATGGCCAGAGACAGGAGCAGACCCAACAAAGCAACCAAGAGAGCCGACTCCACCCTCGGCCGCCCACCAATTCTCGACCAGTGTCCAGTCTGCAGGGATGCACGAGGATATGTCCAAGGAGACCGAGGTGTCCGATACCTGCTCATTCAGCCAAGACAATGTGACGCTTGTCCGTCCCGGCGCCCTGTCTCTTCATCCACATCTCCTCCAGTCTCTCCAAACGGACTCTGGTGTGGCAGAGACCCAGCAGCTGGTCTCCACTGCCAAAAGACTCCCGGGAGGCAGATCCAGAAGTTCACAAAAAAGCACAGCAGAAGTCACGAAAGAGCCACCCCTTGTCACACAGTTCCAAACGGTCCCGAAACAAAAGGCTAAAAAAAACACATGAAAACAAGAAGGAAACATCAGAAACACAAAAGGATGACACAAGAGCACAGAGCTCCTGCCACCAGCAGCCACTACAGCGGAGCTATCTTGGAAAAAAATAATTGCTTTGAAACGGAAAAAAAGATGCGATAAATGAGCTCTACTTTTTTCTACTCCTTTTCAGACATGTGTGCTAGTCTAGAATAAGTGCTAGACACCGGCACTTATCGAATAATACCACTTTAACATTTGACAGCAAAACAATTACACACATCGATTCGTTCTACACCACCACAATGGATTTGTAATAAAACAGCCAAGAAGTGATTTGAAGTGTAGATTTTCAGCTTTAAGAAGTTTTGCAAATATACAGTGAGCTATTTACCACTTAGGACTCACAGAAATTTTTTTGTCACTAAACTTTCATTTTCAGGGGCTCAAAAAAACGCTTTAAAATAGTTCTATTTTTTGGATGACATGTTGTCACTTGCTGCTTTTTAGCTCTCTCAATTAATTTATTCAAATGACTGATTTCTTTTCACAAAAATATGTTGTCGACATCACTATGGTTACGTAATAAAACAACCAAGATGGGACGGAAGTGTTGACTTTCAACTTGGATTTAACGAGGAGTCAGAAAAATTCAGCTTAGGAATTATTAATCATTTTATGAAGAGTCCTTTTTCATGATCATGCTCTCGCAAGTATTTTGACAAAAGGAATTAATGTAAAAGCAGGGCAGCACGGTGGAACAGGGGTTAGTACATGTGCCTCACAATACAAAGGTCTTGAGTTCAATCCCGGGCTCGGGATCTTTCTGTGTGGAGTTTGCGTGTTGTCCCCGTGACTGCGTGGGTTCCCTCAGGGTACTCCGGCTTCCTCCCACCTCCAAAGACATGCACCTGGGGATAGGTTGATTGGCAACACTAAATTGGCCCTAGTGTGTGAATGTGAGTGTGAATGTTGTCTGTCTATCTGTGTTGGCCCTGCGATGAGGTGGCGACTTGTCCAGGGTGTACCCCGCCTACCGCCTAAATGCAGCTGAGATAGGCTCCAGCACCCCCCGCTAACCCGAAAGTGACAAGCGGTAAAAAATGGATGGATGGATGGCTTTAATGTAAACACAACCATACTTTTTAGTACTTGGATTGCCTACCTTCAATTGCTGCTAATTTGTGGCTGTCATGTTTGTCTTCATTACGTTACAAAGCATGCTTTCAGCTTTATTTTAAGTTGTGCAGCAACAATATGTAATTTACTTTTGAGGAATTGAAGTTGGAGTTCCTCCTTTTTGAATGGAATATTATTCAATGTCCATTATTCAATGTCTGGTACTTGACATCAACCCAACCATAGGTGGATTAATGACCGGGCCTACCGGGCCCAGGCCCAGGGGGCCAGAGGCCCCAAGGGGCCAGGCCAACTTGGCCCCGCGGCCGCGACCCAAGCAAAACTACTTTTGCAAAAATAATAATCTTAAGCCCCAAGGGGCCAGGCCAACTTGGCCCCGCGGCCATGATCCATAGAGGGTAAGAGGCCCCAAGGGGCCAGGTCAACTTGGCCCCGCGGCCGCGACCCACAGAGGGCCAGAGGCCCCAAGGGGCCAGGCCAACATGGCCCCGCGGCCATGATCCATAGACGGTCAGAGGCCCCAAGGGGCCAGGCCAACTTGGCCCCGCGGCCACGATCCATAGAGGGTCAGAGGCCCCAGGGGGCCAGGTCAACTTGGCCCCGCGGCCACGATCCATAGACGGTCAGAGGCCCCAAGGGGCCAGGCCAACTTGGCCCCGCGGCCACGACCCACAGAAGGCCAGAGGCCCCAAAGGGCCAGGCCAACTTGGCCCCGCGGCCGCGAGCCACAGAAGGCCAGAGGCCCCAAGGGGCCAGGTCAACTTGGCCCCGCGGCCACGATCCATAGAGGGTAAGAGGCCCCAAGGGGCCAGGTCAACTTGGCCCCGCGGCCGCGACCCACAGAGGGCCTGAGGTCCTAAGGGGTCAGGCCAACTTGGCCCCGCGGCCATGATCCATAGAGGGCCAGAGGCCCCGAGGGGTCAGGCCAACTTGGCCCCGATCCATAGAGGGTCAGAGGCCCCAAGGGGCCAGGCCAACTTGGCCCCGCGGCCACGACCCACAGAGGCCCCAAGGGGCCAGGCAAAATTGGCCCCGCGGCCATGATCCACAGAGGGCCAGAGGCTCTCAATCATTATTATCAAAGCTAATTCTCAAATTGGATGGATCACACAACCTCACTCACATATTCTTTATCAATTATTAAAGGTTGTTTCTGAATTTTGATCACAGAACTTAATGCAAATATTCTTGATTGATTGACAAAGCTCATTCTCAAATTTTGATTACACAACCTTACTCTGACAAATTATCATTATCAAAAAGCTCTATCTCGAATTTGGATCACAGAATCTCACTCAAGTATTCTTAGCTGTGCCCCTCCCCCATCAAGTCTTTCATAAACCGGTCTGTTCTTTTAGAATCTCCTCATTTGGTATTTTGAACTCGTGAGAGACTGCTCAAAATTTGGTTTCCTTTCCCTCAGTTCAGACTCAGAGATAATTTGAAATCATTCAACAAGAAGTTTAACGCGCGCACACACACACACACACACACTTGAGTTGAGCATTACTTGGAAATTCTTATATTTTCCATTTTGCTGTTATTATCAGCATCTTCCCATTTTGTCCTTTTCTTTCGAGAAAGTTTACAGTCTGACATTTGTCACTGCTGTCAGTTAATAACTTTTTGGTCTTTGACCCATTTTGTCATTTTCTCGATTCGATCGTCACTGACCACTCTCTCCTGTCTGGCAGACATCGTTGCTGCCATCATAGCTAGCAAGCTGCCTGCAGCGGGTCATCCCTATGTTCCCCGTCCCTATGTTACCCGGGTCCTATGTTCCCCTCTACCGGGGAACTAAGGACCCTTTTTAAAAAAAAGGGTTCTATGTTCCCCGCTGCGGGGAACGTACAACACTTTTTCCAGAAAAGGGTTCTATGTTCCCCGCTGCTTCCAATAAGTAAGACGCACGCAGACACGCATGACAGAGACGCGTTTAAGTTGTCGAAGGAAGGAAGTTCGCGTTTGAGTTGCTCTATCTGCTGCCGCACGCCCTGTGACAGGTTAGGTTTAGGGATGGTTTTGGTCAGGGCACAATTTCGCCAAAAAAGTGCTCCACAACGCCCTGTGACAGGTTAGGTTTAGGGATAGTTTTGGTCAGGGCACAATTTCGCCAAAAAAAAGTGCTCCACAACGCCCTGTGACAGGTTAGGTTTAGGGATGGTTTTGGTCAGGGCACAATTTCGCAATTTCGCCAGATACAATGCAGGGAACATAGGACCCTTTTTTAGAAAAAGGGTCCTAAGTTCCCCGGTCGCATACAAAGACCCAGGAACAACCGGGGAACATAGGACCCGGGGAACATAGGACCCGGGGAACATAGGCACGCTCCCGCCTGCAGATAGCAACATTTTGGTGTCCTTTGGGAAAATATTTAGAAAGAAGACAAAAGTACACACAGTTGTACAACTATTATCTTTATGATCTTTTTTTTGTTAGTTTCTCTGTTACTGTGTGTGGCCAATTAAGCGACTTTTGGCCATACCTGGCTGGTGACATTTAGCGACTTTCTGGTTGATGTTAAGATTAATAATAGCAACAGTTCTCTTCATCTTAATGCAATTTATTGTGTCTGTCTCTCCACATTTTGCCATTAGGTACTTTGAGCTCTTGTTGGTCAGTCACTCTAAGGTACATTGTTGCTGCCATCATAGCTAGCAAGCTGCCTGCAGATAGCGACATTTTGGTGTCCTTTGAGAAATATTAAGAAAGAAGACAAAAGTACAAGACATTGTACGATTACTATCTTTTTAAAATTATTTGTTTCACTGTGTGATTGACCGACTTTGCCGCTAGATTTCGCGTCTTTTGGCCATACCTGGCTAGCGACTAAAAACATCATTTAGCGACTTTTTGGTTGTGAAGATAAGTGGTAAAAGCAGATCTTCCTGTTGGTCTTCCCACATTTTGCCATTTGGTACTTTGCACTCTTCTTGGTCACTCCAAGGCATTTGTCCCTGCCTTCAGCTAGTCACTTGGCTCTTTTGGAATATATTTCACTGTAATTGGCTCTCTCTCTCTCTTTCTCCTCAGTACAAATCAGCCTGTTCCCTTGCCATTCATCACTGACCACTCTGCTCTCCTGTCTGTCAGACATTATTGCTGCTTGCAGATAGCTTGGGGTCCTTAGAGAAAATATCAGAAGAGAAAAGTACACAATTATCTTAATTATCTTTTTTATTCAGTCAGTCCTTCAGTGAGTCCCAGTGTGTTGGCGATTAAGCAACGTTGGCATTCAATTAGCGACTTTTGGCCATACATGGCTGGCGACTCAAAAAACTAGAAAAAAAGTACAAAAAGTTGTACAATTAATATCTTTATTATCCTTAATTCCCCTGAATCCTAGAGTGTGTTGCAATTAAGCAACTTTGCTGCTAGGTTTAGCGACTCTTGTTTTGGGCATACCTGGCTAGCGACTACAAACATTATTCAGCAACTTTTTGGCTGTTAAGATTAACGTTAATAAATTAAATCCTAATACAATTTATTTTGTTGGTCTCGCCATCTTGCTATTAGGTACTTTGAATTCTTGTTGGTCTCTGCTAAGGTATCTGGCTGTTGTCTTTGCCTTCAGTTAGTCACTTGGCTCTGGAATATATTTAACTGTACTTGGCTCTCTCTTTCTCCTCAGTACAAATCAGTCTGTTCCCTTGCCATTTAGACATTTTCTTGATTGGATCATCACTGACCACTCTGCTCTCCTGCTGTCTATCAGACATTGTTGCTCCCATCATAGCTAGCAAGCTGCCTTGGTGTCCTTTGTGAAAATATTTAGATAGAAGACTAAAGTGCACAAAGGTGTACAATTATTATCTTTTCAAAATATTTGTTTCACTGTCAGTGTGATTGACCGACTTTGCCGCTAGATTTCGCGTCTTTTGGCCATACCTGGCTAGCGACTGAAAACATCATTTAGCAACTTTTTGGTTGTGAAGATAAGAGGTAAAAGCAGATCTGCCTGTTGGTCTTTCCACATTTTGCCATTTGGTACTTTGCACTCTTGTTGGTCACTCCAAGGCATTTGTCCCTGCCTTCAGCTAGTCACTTGGCTCTTTTGGAATATATTTCACTGTAATTGGCTCTCTCTCTCTTTCTCCTCAGTACAAATCAGTCTGTTCCCTTGCCATTTAGACATTTTCTTGATTCGATCATCACTGACCACTCTGCTCTCCTGCTGTCTATCAGACGAATCAGTTGATTCTCTGCTCTCAATTGTCTATGCTAGTAAGCTGTTATTCTCTGCTTTGGAGTGTTGATGCTGGGTTGCTAGTTTTCTAAATCACCTCACACACTTGAAGGAAGCAGCACCGATCATAAACACACAAACAAACTCACACACACACACACACACACACACACACACACACACACACACACACACACACACACACACACACACACACACACATAGTTGGTTTATCTGTTGTGATAGGCAAAGAGCCAATGTGCAAAGAAAGAAGGGAAATATGGATCATAAACGTTTAAGTGGAGGAGCTAGAAAAAAAATTCAGCAAGAAAAGAAAAAAAAGGAATCAGTTTTACTTGAGAGTGTTCCAAATATCTCCAGCTTCTTCAGTACAAAGACATCTGCTGAAAGCAATTCTATAAATGCTACTGCAAATTCAGCTAAGGTTAGCAATGCACCTGAGCTAGCATGTAGCTCCCAAGATCCTGAGACCACTACAAGTGTAGACACTGAACCAAATGCTTCTGATGCTTATGATTCAACCAATTCAGCAGTAGCCAGTTGCTCGGATGAATGTGAGGTCACTGCACCTCTGGACAGCATAGAAAATGAGCTGAATCTTTCTTCAACACCATCTACAGTGACAACTCTACCTAGTGATCCCGCTAAATGGGCTGAGACCCTCACTGAGTCAATGAAGGAAGTTCTTATTCAAAGAGGTGCAAAATCATTTCACAACCGTCACAGCCATTATCCAGCTTCTGTGAGGAACAGTGGGCTAGGAGGCAAAACCCGATGCCTAAACAATGAACATTTTACTTCACACTTGCCCAATGGACAACGAGTACAAAGAGAGTGGCTGATGTACTCTCCCTCTACTGGTAATGTTTACTGCTTTGCATGCAAACTGTTTTCCCCAAAAACGCATTCTTTTGTGACAGGCTATTGTGATTGGAAACACTCAGAAAGATTTGGTGAACATGAGCGAAGTGCTGAGCACATAACCTGCATGCAAGCAGTCTTGAACCGCGCCAAAGGTGCCACAGTTGATGCAGACCTGTTCAAACAGTTTCAGGCAGAGAGCAGCTATTGGAGGCAGGTGTTACAAAGAGTTGTTGCAGTCATTAAATTCCTTGCAGAAAGGGGCCTTGCATTTAGGGGTAAAAATGAATCGTTAGGGTCTCCTCTCAATGGGAACTACCTTGGTATTCTGGAGGTCCTGGCTGAATTTGATCCCTTTCTAAAGGATCACATCAGAAAGTTTGGGCAGATGGGTCGAGGTAATACCTCATATCTGTCCTCCACCATTTGTGAGGAATTCATTGAATTGATGGGTGCAAAAACCAAACAGGCTATAGCAGATGAACTGCAAGCAAGCAAATACTACTCTATCATTGTGGATTCAACCCCAGATTTATCTCATGTGGACCAATTGACATTCATATTCCGTTTTGTTAGCAAAGAGGGCAGTGTTGTTGAACGCTTTGTGGGTTTTGAGCCCATTACTAGCCATACAGGTGAAAGTTTGGCTAACTGTGTCATGTCTGTGTTGGAAAATCTAGGGTTAGAGCTGTCAAATTGCAGGGGGCAGGCTTATGATAATGCCAGCAACATGTCAGGGAGGTATAATGGGTTGCAGGCTCACTTAAAGAAAAGCAACCCATTAATACACTATATTCCATGTGCAGCTCACTCTTTGAATTTGGTGGGAGTCAACAGCATTGACAGATGTGGAAATGAAGTCTCTAAGTATTTTGACTTGATTCAGTCTATTTACAACTTCACAACTGCATCCACACACCGATGGGACAGGGTATTTGGCAATTCCAACATAGATCTCACACTTAAAGCTTTATCCAACACGCGTTGGAGTTGCCGTGCAGAATCTACCAAAGCACTGTGGCAGAACTACAGTAAAATAAAAGCAGCACTACAGGTTATTTCCACTGATGACACAGAGAAACGAGACACACGAACTGAAGCTGACAGTCTAGTGCGGAAGCTGGATTCACTTGAGATGGCCTTCATGGCAGGCTTTTGGGACACTGTTCTGTCCAGATTTCAGGCCACAAGTCTGCAACTTCAAAAAGCAGACATGGACCTTGGTACAGCAGTTAGATTGCTGGAATCTCTGCGCACCTTTGTTCTCTCCCAAAGAGATCTATTTGATCATTTTGAGCAGAAAGCCTTAAACATGTTGGGTGGCACCCCATCTTACAGGGCTGAACGGACGAGGAAACGTAAAAAGTTTGCTGATGAATCAGCATCCCCAGATGTTGTGCTTGAGGGAAGGCAACTGTTTCAAATAGAGACATTTATTGCCTCTATTGATCAACTGAGTTCAAGCCTTAATCACCGTCTGGAGGCCTACAAACATCTGAACAATTTGTTCAGTGTCCTTTTCTCTTTGGATACAGAGTCCAATGCTTCAGTCCTTCACAAGGCCAAGATTCTCACTGAATCATACCCATCTGACCTCAATGAAAGTCTTGGACAGGAGCTTATACAGTTCAAATCTTTTATACAGCTCAACAACACTGATGAGGAGAGGACCCCTTCAGGACTGCTCAAAACAATAATACATTTTGGACTACAGCCTACGTTTCCTAATACATACATTGCGCTACAGATTTTTCTCACTCTACCGGTCAGTAACTGTGAGGGAGAACGCTCATTCTCTCTTTTGTCAAGAGTAAAAAATGAGCTGCGCACAAGAATGACTCAGAAAAGATTAAATGCGTTATCTCTAATGGCAATTGAGAGTGAGCTGACAAGAGAGTTGGACTTCAATGATGTGGTGGATGATTTTGCAAAATTGAAAGCACGAAAGAAACCCCTTGCTTAAAGGTGCACTGTGTAAGATTTTTAGGTTATTTCCAGAATTCACCCATTCACTAATGTTAGGCTACCTGTTTTCATGAATACTTACCACCACCATAAAATTCTAAGTATCCATTATGACTTGGAGAATTGCACTTTTGCCATTTCTGGGAAGTGTCACCTGGATTGTGAAGATAGGATTGACTTTAGGCAGAAGCTTGGTGCTTTCTCTGGCAAACTGAACCTCAAGCTTCATTCTCTGCAGCTTTGCATTCTTGTGCAGACTTTCATCCACAAGGAACTTTTCAACTTCCCCACTATCGTGAAGGGGCCATCAAAAGATTTCAGTGTGTCCAGCATGTCTAGTCTCTTACTCTCCTTTCTTTGAGCCATCTCTTGTTTCTCATCTGCCCTACTCTCGAATTTTGCCTTCATGAATTTACTCCAGTTGAGTTCAACCTCCCTTTTTGCTTGTGCTGCTGCCTTGAAACCTCTGAAGCTCCTGGCTCTTCTGTAAAATTATTGACCTATTGACTGCGTTCAGTGTGCCCAACTTCTTCAGTTTGTAGTCCACCTTGCCACATTGTCTCTCCATCCCAATGTTGTGCACAGGGGTGCCATCAATGTTACTAGCCTGTTCACTGACAGGGTCCATTGGGAAGGTCTCCTCATCCATCCTCTGCCTGGCCAGGACAGTCTTCAGATGGGGCAGCATGAGATCTGTCAGCTGCTTCACTTCATCCAAGTATTCGGCAGCCACGTCTGACACTGAGTTCAGGACATGTCCAGTGCCTGTCCAGCCACTATAGCATTCTTGGAAATGGGCTATCTTGACCTGCATGCAGCCCTTGTACCATGAACTGGCCTACACCTTTCTTTGTGGTGCTCTCCGATGCATGTTATCATTTTACCTTTCTCCTTCTCCTCAAGCTTAACCACAAATAGATACAGACTTTGAGCCTCAATTTGCTGCACAGCTGCCGTTATGCCAATGTGTTTTCCTAAGATATTATTTTATTTTTAATGATAGAAGGGAGGAAAAGGGGGCAAAAATCATGTCCGATTTAGTTTTTTGGGTGGGTTGGGGGGTTTATTTCATGATAGCTACCAACTTCCAATACATAATATCTCTCAAATGACCCAATGCACCATCACTGAAGTGGGCGTAATCATTTTCAAAAATGTTTATTTTTAGGCCATTTATCCCCTCCCCCTGTGTCTGTGTGAAACCTGTGCTTGTCAGTGTCTGTGTGGTATACCTAATAGTGTGTGTGCAGTATGTGCACTCTTCTGTACAGTACAGTGTGCATGTCTGTTCACAGTATACAGTATTTCTTGCATAGTGCGTGCGTGTGTGTGCGCCCACACGCGCGGGGGGTTGAGGGGCCAAGACCATGTCAGGCCCAGGGGGCCAAAATTTCTTAATCCGCCCCTGAACCCAACAGATCATGCTTTTCACTTAAGACACAAAAAAAGTCCCTGGGAATGGACTCTCATGACCAGGGGTCCCCAAACTACGGTCCGCGGGCCGGATCCGGCCCCCCAGCATCCAAAATTCGGCCCACAGGAAGTCCCAAGTAAAATTTTTGTATTTATTTATTTTTATAATTATTTAAAAAAAATATATATATATTTCTAATCCATTTTCTACCGCTTGTTACTCTTGGTGTCTCCTAGCCGCTCAGGCAAATCATATTGTCTAAAAATGAATTTTCCCATTGATAACGTGACAATGTTAAATGTTGATGAACATCAATGTTAATTGATGTAAAATGACAAAACGGATTATAAAGACAATATATATATATATATGTATATATTAGGGATGTGAATCTTTGGGTGTCCCACGATTCGATTCAAAATCGATTCTTGGGTTCACGATTCGATTCAAAATCGATTTTTTTTCAATTCAACACGATTCTCGATTCAAAAACGATATATATTTTTTATTTTTTATTTATTTATATTTTTTTACAATGAAAACAATACACAACAATACCATAATAATGCAATACAATTTCAAAACCAATGTTTTTGCCACAGAGCAACATTCAGAATAGCAATAAACAGAGCAATTGAGAGCAATTGAGGACACACAAACATGACATGGAACAATCTAAAACAACAGTATCAATATTAGTAACAATTTTAACATAGCAGTGATTAAAAATCCCTCATTGATATTATCATTACAAACATTAATAAAAAATTACAATAGTGTCACAGTGGCTTACACTTGCATCGCATCTCATAAACTAAATGTCTAATGATAATGTCAATGAGTGATTTTTAATCACTGCTATGTTGAAATTGTAACTAACATTGATACTGTTGTTGATAATATTCATTTTTGTTTCACTACTTTTGGTTTGTTCTGTGTCGTGTTTGTGTCTCCTCTCAATTGCTCTGTTTATTGCAGTTTTGAGTGTTGCTGGGTCGGGTTTGGTTTTGGAATTGGATTGCATTGTTATGGTATTGCTGTGTATTGTTTTGTTGGATCGATTAATTAAAAAAAAATAAAAATAAAAATAAAATATAAATAATAAAATTAAAAAAACTCGATTTTTTAAAAATGAGAATCGATTCTGAATCATACAACGTGTGAATCGCGATTCGAATTTGAATCGATTTTTTCCCACACCCCTAAGCCTGGCTGTTTTAACCCAATGCAGCCCCGGAGTCAAAAAGTTTGCTCATGACTGTAATTGACATTTATGGCGCCCCCTTTGGGTTGTTCTCAATATTCTTCAAGAAACGTGCTTACATGTAACACAGATATCTTAAAGTTGTATAATCATTACACAAATGATAAATGACTTATGGACAATGAGTTGCTAAATTCCACCCGAGCTCCTGCAAAGACGTTCTACCTAATGGCGGGCATGTTTTTCAACCAATCTTGCTCTATTTTACACACACATACAAACGTGCTTGTCAATACCCCAAAGTATATGTATTAAATTCGGCAAAACACTCCGAACTTGAGTTTCTTTTTGTGCTGCATTGGCAATTATCAACTAGAGATGTGGCGTTTGCAAACAAATCAAGTATTTTGAAAAGCTTTTTTTGGTGAACAAATTGAACTTTTGCGAGCATTTCATTTGAGAGCAGTTTTTGCATATGCAGATGCAATTACCCACGCTGCATCTGGACTTGTGACTGGGCTAGAAAATGTCAGGTAAGCAGTGTTGGGACTAACGCGTTACAAAGTAACGCCGTTAGTTTCGGCGGTAACTAGTAATCTAACACGTTATTTTTTATATTCAGTAACTCAGTCACCGTTACTACATGATGCGTTACTGCGTTATTTTACGTTACTTTTTATGTAGTATAAAGTGTGTTTTATCGGAGCGCTGCAGTGCCATCATTCTGATTCTTCTTGTGTCACAAGCCAGAGAAGAGAGACCTGCGCTCTGTGTGTGTGTCTGTGTGTGTGTCTGTGTGTGTGTCTGGGTGTGGGTGTGAGTGTGAGAGTGAGTGTGGGGAGGTGAGTGTGGGGAGGGGAGGGGGGTCGTGTCTGATCATGGCGGAGTCAGAAGTCGAGTTTGTTAACATGTAGATATTTTGACTACTTTTCTTTTTTGTAGTATACTAACAGCATTTAATGATTAATATTTATAAATTAAGATTCCTAATAAATGACACTAGAATAAGCACACATTTCATTGGTAAATCATAGAGTAACGACCTGGAATTACATTTTATGTGTGGTGTTGGAGTTGTCCGACTTTTTGTGTGGCTGTAAACGCATCACTGACTAAGTGCCATATGTGCATGTGTTGGCGCAAGTGAGAAAGAGCGAGCGGCTGCTGTTCATATAACAAAGTTGCTTTTGGTCTGGTTTGTACTGCAGAAAATGACCACTTTGGCAAGATATAATTTTTTTTACTAATGTTTTGGTGATGTGTTTATGGCCGACAATAAAGAGTTTTGCTCAGTAAAGTGATGGATGGAATTCATGTCCTCAAAGCGTCTCGACAAACGTTACTATATTTGAACAAGGTTGACGAAAAGTGTTTTCTCTGTCGTGTCCGTGTTGTGTCGAAAATTGTTATGCGCTTATTTTTTAAATTTGATTTTGTGCGTGGCATAGATTTGCTGTGCGCAGAGGACACTTGAGCAGTGCGCAATTGCACAGGGGCACACCTGAGAGGGAACGTTGCTGTCAATTCTCTTATACAGTATACTCTTTCATTCTAGACTTCTAGAGTGTTTGATTATCACATCACTCTAAATGTATAGACTATAAAGTTCACAAACATAAAGAGGGATCCTAGTGGGCCAGGCCAATCTTTCCTTATCTCTAAACTAAAACTGGGGAAATGTGTAGAGTGTTCTGGGCTTCAGACATGATTTTGTGTCAGAATTCCTTGAGGAAAAAATGCCTGGTTAGGCTTTGTGTATGTAGTGTGTGCCTTTCTTGCTTTACAGCTATGCTGTTATTATGCTGTTTGTTACTTCTGTATGTTATGTTGCAGCTATTTAAAATAGTTTTGTCAATTTGTTCTGGCCAGAAACAAATTGGCCTTTGTAACATATCTTTGTCTTTGTGTGTTGTATGTAGACCACATTGCTTAGCAGAGTTCAGTGATGCAAATGCATGTCAAGTTGATCAACAGATTGTATTATTCTCCAGTGCAATAACAGTACTGAAATGAAGGCTAAAAGGGCATCAATGGGTGCCTTAAAGACATTTTTTTATTTAAACGGGAATAGCAGATCCATTCTATGTGTCATACTTGATCATTTTGCGATATTGCCATATTTTTGCTGAAAGGATTTAGTATAGAACAACGTCGATAAAGTTCGCAACTTTTGGTCTCTGATAAAAAAAACCCTTGCCCCTACCGGAATGGCGTGACGTTGTCAGTTGTTCACTCCCTCATATTTTCCTATTGTTTTCAACGCAGCTAGAGCGATTCGGACCAATACCCCATTAATTTGAGCGAGGATGAAAGATTTGTGGACGAGGAACGTTAGAGTGACGGACTAGAATGCAGTGAAATACATATTTTTTTTCACTCTGACCGTAACTTAGGTACAAGCTGGCTCATTGGATTCCACACTCTCTCCTTTTTCTATTGTGGATCACGGATTTGTATTTTAAACCACATCGGATACTATATCCTCTTGAAAATGAGAGTCGAGAACGCGAAATGGACATTCAGTGCCTTTTATCTCCATGACAATACATTGGCGAAATGCTTTAGCTACGAGCTAACGTGATAGCTTCGTGCTTTAACTGCATATAGAAACAAAAAAAATAAACCCCTGACTGGAAGGATAGATAGAAAATCAACGATACTATTAAACCGTGGACATGTAAATACACGGTTAATGCTTTCCAGGCTGGCGAAGGTTAACAATGCTGTGCTAACGACGCCATTGAAGCTAACTTAGCAACTTAGCAACCGGATTGATTGATTGATTGAGACTTTTATTAGTAGGTTGCACAGTGAAGTACATATTCCGTACAATTGACCACTAAATGGTAACACCCGAATAAGTTTTTCAACTTGTTTGAGTCGGGGTCCACTTAAATTGATTCATGATACAGATATATACTATCATATATACTATCATCATAATACAGTCATCACAC
Organism: Entelurus aequoreus; assembly: GCF_033978785.1. Lineage (NCBI taxonomy): Eukaryota > Metazoa > Chordata > Actinopteri > Syngnathiformes > Syngnathidae > Entelurus > Entelurus aequoreus. The sequence goes on from NC_084741.1 coordinate 30,748,087, forward strand.
AAGATAATCACAATAAATTATTTACATTATTTACAATCGGGGGGGGGGGGGGGGGGTGTTAAGATATGGACATCAAGTAGTGGACATAGAGAGAGAGAGAGAGAGAGAGAGAGAGAGAGAGAGAAAGAGAGAGAGAGAGAGAGACAGAGAGAGAGACAGAGAGAGAGAGAGAGAGAGAGAGAGAGAGAGAGAGAGAGAGAGAGAGAGAGAGAGAGATCAGAAGGCATAAGAAAAAGTATCTGCATTTGATTGTTAGCAATCCGGGGAGGGTGTTAGTTTAGGGTTGTAGCTGCCTGGAGGTGAACTTTTATTGCGGTTTTGAAGGAGGATAGAGATGCCCTTTCTTTTATACCTGTTGGGAGCGCATTCCACATTGATGTGGCATAGAAAGAGAATGAGTTAAGACCTTTGTTAGTTCGGAATTTGGGTTTAACGTGGTTAGTGGAGCTCCCCTTGTTGTTGTGGTTATGGCGGTCATTTACGTTAAGGAAGTACTTTGACATGTACTTCGGTATCAGGGAGGTGTAGCAGATTTTATAGACTAGTCTCAGTGCTAGTTGTTTAACTCTGTCCTCCACCTTGAGCCAGCCCACTTTAGAGAAGTGGGTAGGAGTGAGGTGGGATCTGGGGTGGACGTCTAGCAGTAACCTGACTAGCTTGTTCTGAGATGTTTGGAGTTTAGATTTGAGGGTTTTGGAGGTGCTAGGGTAACAGGAGGTGCATGCGTAATCGAAAAAGGGTTGAACGAGAGTTCCCGCCAGAATCCTCAAGGTGCTTTTGTTGACCAGAGAGGAGATTCTGTAGAGAAATCTCATTCGTTGGTTAACCTTTTTGATTATCTTGGTTGCCATTTTATCACAGGAAAGGTTAGCCTCTAGAATGGAACCTAGGTAGGTGACCTCATCTTTCCTGGTGATAACAATGTCACACACTTTTATGGTGAAGTCATTGACTTTCTTGAGGTTGTTGTGGGACCCAAACAGGATGGATTCTGTTTTACCCAAGTGTATGGATAGCTTGTTGTCAGCGAGCCAGGTGCAAGTTCTTAAGAGCTCAGCACTGAGGATTTTCTACACCTGTGACTTGTCCTTGCCGGATACCAGCAAGGCAGAGTCATCCGCAAACTAAAACAATTCACAGTCGCATGCCGATGACATGTCGTTTATGTATATTAGGAACAGTAAAGGTCCCAATATACTGCCTTGGGGGACTCCACAGCTCACCGAGAGGGGGGGGGGGACACGGTGCCGTTCACCTCTACCACCTGCTCCCTCCCCTCCAAGTAAGATTGCATCCAGCTCCATGAGTTTTTGTTAAATCCGATTGCTCTGAGCTTATCCAACAGTATAGCGTGGTTAACGGTGTCAAAGTCCTTCTGAAGGTCCAGCATGACCATGCCGCAGTATTTGCCCGCGTCCACCTCATGTTTGATGTGGTCGCTCAGATAGAGAAGGCATGTGTCATTGGAGTGGTTAGTTCTGAAGCCGGATTGGAATTTGTACATGAGTTTATTAGTGGCAAGGTAACTATCGACCTGTTCATAAACAATTTTTTCCATTACTTTCGAAATGGAACTGAGAATAGAAACAGGTCGGTAGTTGCCAGGTTCCAATTTGCTTCCTTTTTTAAAGAGGGGAGTTACTCTTGCAATCTTAAAATCTTTTGGTACTTGGCCTTGTGTAATTGATAGGTTTATTATGTGCGTGATGATCGGGGCAATGATGGAGGCAGAGTCCCTGAGGAATCTGGAGGGAATATTATCAAGGCCGGTGGCCTTGTTAGGGTGGAGCGCGCTCAATTTTTAAACACCTCATCAGCTGTGACCATTTCTAATTTGAAATCATCGTTGGATACTCCTAGCTTTCTGCAGAAGGCTTTAATGTGTTCTACACCAAAGCGACCAGAGTGGTGGGACAGCTTGTTGACAAGGGTTGCGGCTATGCTGGTGAAAAATATGTTAAGTCTGCTAGCTACCTCCATTTTGTCTGTAATGAGGGAGTCACCCTCCTTGATGCTGATGTTGGTGAGTCTTGTTTTAAGTTTCTGGCTGCAACCAGGAAGCTGGTTGTTGAGAATTTTCCAGAGCTCACATGGCTTATTTGTGTTTTCCTCTATTTTGTCGTTAATGTAATTTTTTTTTAAGGATTTAGTCAGGTTGGTTGACTTATTTCTTAATTTATTGCATTGCTTTTTGAGAGGTGAAAGGAGTAATTTGAGGTTGATATTATTGGGTTGTTTATCTACTTCTGTTTTACATTTTTGGTATTCAGAGTATTTCCTGTCTCTGTCTTTTATGGTCCGGATTCATCCATGGTTCCGAGCGGGCTTTGATCCTGACTGTTTTCACGGGAGCCATGTCATTTAGTATCTTTAGGAACGCCGTTTTGAAGCGATCCCAAGCAACATCGACCAGGTTGCTCGCGAGCACAGGGGACCAGTCCCACTCATCTAATTTTAAATTGAAATTGTCATTGGAGTATTTTTTGAGGGATCTGGATTGGGTTGTTATGTGGCCATTGGCTTTAGGTTTAGCTATTTTGCGGGTGCAGAAGGTTAGATAGTGGTCGCTAAGACCACAGATCATGACCCCACTATTTTTTATTTTAGGCCGGTCTGAAGTGAGAATGAGATCTATGGTTGATTGGGTGGAATCACACACCCTTGTAGGTAGCGCTATTAGCTGGGAAAGACCGTGCAGATTACAAAACTTGCTGAAGGATCTGAAGACAGGCGCATCTTTGCGTTGAATATCTGTGTTCAGATCCCCAGTTATAATTTTCTCCACGTTGTCTGTCCCTGCCAAGCATTCTTCCAAATCCCCATAGAAATCACTCTGATTAGGGGGTCTATAAACAGTCCCTATTAGTACCGGCTTAGCGTTTTTAAATTTGATTTCCGCCCACACAGATTCCAGGTCATTGTGGTTAAGATCAGTGCGAGTTATGTATTTAATATCTTGGTGAATATACATACAAACTCCCCCACCGTGTTTATTCCTGTCCTTTCTGATAACCGAAAAGTTTTAAATTTCTATCTCTGAGTCAGAAATACTTTGATCAAATTTGGTTTCAGAGAAACACAAGATTTTTACCTTCGTGTTGAGGAACATTTCTCTGATTTGGTCAAGTTTGGCTCCCGAGAGGCTGTTCACATTAAGGTGGATGATGTGTAGTCCACTGGAACCAAAAAGGGCATCAGAGTCCGCTGTGTTGTGGTACTGACCAGAAAAGTTGTTGGTTATTATTGCTGTTGAAGTTGAAGAACAAAAGGAAGAGAAAGGAGAGAGAGAGAGCTAGGGGCATATTGTTCTTCCTCCAGGTGAAGGGAGAGAGAGGGGGAGGGGCGGATTTGGAGAGGGGGACAGGGGGATGCCAGGTAGGGTTGCTGGGGGTGGATTTCCTTTTGGCGGGCTTTTTTGAAGACAAAGAGAACAAAGAAAATGTTTTTGTAAAGGCGCCTCTAAATCCAGTGTATGCCGCGTCCTCGACCGTCATGGACCGGGGAGAGGCCGCGTGGACCCCCGCCATCTCGTGCAGTTCCCCGCCATCACCGATGGCTGGGTCGCTGTCCACCGCCCCCGCGTCGTTCACCGCCGCTGAGTCGCTGCCTTCTCTGATGACTGGGTCGTCCGCCAACGCCGCCGCCGAGCCTCCGACCGTGTCGATGAACGGGGCGAAGTCCTCTGCCGAGCCGCCGACCGCTGGAGCACAGGTGAGCTTGAGCTGAGATGAGCCGGTAGCTGAGTTAGCTTCGATGGCGACGCTAGCAATAGCATTGCTAGTCTTCGCCAGTCGGGACAACATTAACCGTGTTGTTACAGGTCCAGGGTTGAGTTCAGTGTCTCCTGATAGTAGAAGTAATAGTAGTATTATTGACTTTCTGTCTATCCTTCCAGTCAGGGGCATGTTCACTTTGCCTCGATGTGCAGTCAAGCACGATGCTAACACGTTAGCTCCAAAACCAAGGTGCACAGAGCTATGCTAAAAACATTAGCTCTCCACCTACGCCAGCCAGCCCTCATCTGCTCATCAACACCCGTGCTCACCTGCGTTCCAGCGATCGGCGGAAGGACGAAGGACTTCACCCGATGCGTTTGGCGGCCTGGAGACTTAGGAAGTCAAGGTGAGGTCGCCGGCTAGCGCGTCTGCTCTCCAACAAAGTCCTCCTGGTTGTGTTGCTGTAGTCCGCTGCTAATATACCGATCCCACCTACAACTGTCTTCTTTGCAACCTTCATTGTTCATTAAACAAATTGCAAAAGATGTCCAGAATACTGTGGAATTATGAAATGAAAACAGAGCTTTTTGTATAGGATTCTACGGGGTACCATAACTTCCGTTAAATTGACTTCGTCACGCGCATACGTCATCATACCGCGACGTTTCAGCCGGATATTTCCCGGGAAATTTTAAATGTCACTTTATAAGTTAACCCGGCCGTATTGGCATGTGTTGCAATGTTAAGATTTCATCATTGATTTATAAACTATCAGACTGCGTGGTCGGTAGTAGTGGGTTTCAGTAGGCCTTTAAAAAAAGAAGAAAAAAAGAAGTAACTAGTTACTTTTTACAGTAACGCATTACTTTTTGGTGTAAGTAACTGAGTTAGTAACTGAGTTACTTTTGAAATAAAGTAAGTAGTAACTGTAACTAGTTACTGGTTTTCAGTAACCAACCCAACACTGCAGGTAAGTAAAGTAAGTAAGTAAAAAAAACAATACATTTGGATTCACTTTTCTGGTTCAATGCTCCAATGTGAATATGTATGTAAAACATATATGTATATATACACAGTACAGGCCAAAAGTTTGGACACACCTTCTCATTCAATGTGTTTTCTTTATTTTCATGACTATTTACATTGTAGATTGTCACTGAAGGCATCAAAACTATGAATGAACACATGTGGAGTTATGTACTTAACAAAAAAAGGTGAAATAACTGAAAACATGTTTTATATTCTAGTTTCTTCAAAATAGCCACCTTTTGCTCTGATTACTTTTTCGCACACTCTTGGCATTCTCTCGATGAGCTTCAAGAGATGAAAGGGTTTTCACTTCACAGGTGTCATAGTTTTGATGCCTTCAGTGACAATCTACAATGTAAATAGTCATGAAAATAAAGAAAATGCATTGAAATGAGAAGTTTGTGCAAACTTTTGGCCTGTACTGTATATATATATATATATATATATATATATATATATATATATATATATATATATATATATATATATATATATATATATATATATATATATATATATATATATATTCACATTGCATTGTATTCATCTGTATTGTAGTTGCATCTATACTTATTGTATTCTGACTTATTATTGGTTTATTGTTTCTGTATTGTTAAAATGCTCTTGTGCAACTAAAGTTTTTGTAGGTGAGAGAAATTTCAAAATGTCACTATATAAGCACGGTAATATGGCATTACCTTATGGAATATTTACAATAATAATAATAATAATAATAATTAGCTTTATTGTCTCCGAGGAGAAATTTGTCTTGGACATCAAGACACAGCGTTTTACATACATACATACATACATACAGACATACATACATATATACATACATACATACAGTTCTTCCGAAAATACAGTGATGACAGTGAACAGTGCGCAGGTATATCAGTTAGTTATGAGATCACACATTACACCTTCCCCCCAATGAAAACAACAAAAACAAACAAACAAAAACAAACAATAGTCAATATTTTTCAGAATAATTCCCACCAATAGAATAAAAACAGTGAAAATACAGTTATTCTCATCTGCATATTGCCTTATAATTGTTACCAGTGATTGTTTCTTTGATAAAAAAATAAATAAAATAATAATAATTTTAAAGGACTCTTTGAAAGAAACAGCTCCTCAAGATTCGGCTCCCCTCAAAAAGCCATAAATCCCAAATCTATCATCAACAGCTTTCTTTCAGTCTTCCCCAATAACAATTTGCAGCAGTTTTTAAATGCCTCTCAAAATAAAGGCATAATCCACTAAGTTATTTGTGTCTAATAACTCATCTTTATGTGACTTCAGAGACGGTGAATTGAAATAGAGAGAAGCAAAGTGCTGAACCAGAGCAAACACTTCTGAAGAAAGACAACATACATCAATCTTTTTTTTTTGTCTACGTAGAAACAACACAAAACAACTTATTCACTCAGCAACACTCAGCATCCTCCCCGTTTTCGTCCTTGTACGACTGCAGCGTGCCTGCCAAGCTTATGCCAAAAGGTCGAGGTCAAATCGAGTGTGAACTCTTTCAAGCGGGCGCCAGAGCACCATGTTATCTCACAGCTGTACGATACATGCAGGATCTGGCATAACGACTCTGGGTCTGATCTACTAAGATACACTTCCAACTCACTAAACAGCATGTGCAAACTCTAAGATTACATGTATAGATGACAAGTGGGCGTGTTGCTTGTCAACCTATAAGACTGCGTGAACAAATGAAAAGTGCTGCAGGCTGCATTATTTACATTGAATTAGTTTTTTGCGTATACTACTGGCATTATGTGCCCTCCTGTGTGCGATGTTGTTGAACTAACAGCACACATCTTTAATATGTAACACATTTTCTGTACTATATCAATATATTGACCATAACAACAGCAGTCTGGAATGATCCAAATGGAAGAACATGCTTATTGAAGGAATTAGTTTCAAATAGGGTTAGGATAACACATTTCCTAAATGAAAAAGCAAACAGCATTAAAAAATGCCAGCAGATACAAAAATGCATCAATTGAATTCGTTATAATCAGCCCTTAAAGTCATCCAGCAGCTATAAAAGTATAAATTGATATTGCTGAATAGACGATAGGGCTAATATTTTTCATTTATGACAATCCAAATGTTGACACATACACGTGAATGGAGGATTTTCGATCCATCGTCTGTCTTTGCAGTACAAGCACTTCTTTTCTCACAGCCGTGTGTGTTACTGTGACAATTTGCACATACTTTTTAAACATGCTGAATAAAAATGCAAAACGGCGACCGCAGAACAGTCATCAGCCTTGATAAATCACATTGTGCGTGCTGAATGATTATTTTTGCATCTCCTCCCACTATTGTGGGCGTTCTGATGATCAGCACATATTCTGCATATTCATCAACGGATTGCGCTGTTCGCCGCTCAAAAGCTAAGCACTATGTCATTATTTTTTACAGCTTTCTTTATTTCTTCTCCCAAATATTTAGTCATCTTATCAAACTTGACTAAGCACCCGCTCTCTGTTTCTCCGCCACACTTTAGGTTGCTAGCTGTTAAACTAGCAAAGTTAAGCTAGTCCCGGTCCGAAGCTACTGTGCACCGAAGGCAGCAAGCACTCGACTCGGCAAAAAAAGTCTGGTTGCCCCATTGCTGCTACTTGCTCCTGCTGCTGCAGTTTGCCATTCAAAGCTAAGTGTTATCTTTCTATCTGTGGGCTTCTAATTGTTTTAAACCTTTCTTTACTCCTTCTCCAGCACATTTAGTAGTCTTATCGCACTTACAAAGCACCGACTTCCAATTTCACCGCTTCACTTTCAGCTAGCTAGTTGCTAAGCTAGTGAAGCTAAGCTAGTCCCGGTTTGAAGCTACTGCACTCCGAAAGCAGCAATAACTTGACTCGGTGAAAGAAATAAGGTGAGGATAGTTTGGCTCTACTCGAGAGCTGTGTCCACTCGTTAGAGCAGAGTCATTTTGTTAGCTATAGCAAGCTAACTAGCCCAGCTTGTAACAGCCCTACACGGCCTAAAAGCCACGGTGAACCGTTTGAAACGCATAATCGATTTAGCCCTTTAGCCAGTCCTACACCCCAGTCTACCGGGCACCACACCTTAGCCATAGGGGACTCCATCCCCCGCAACATACAGCTTAGTAAACCAGCCATAATTAATTGTATTCCCGGGAGCCCGAGCTCTCGACATTGAAGCTAATCTTAGGGAGCTGACTCGCAACAGTCCTAGAAAACACGTACGACAGACTAATCGCACCATTAGCTACGCGAACATAGTTGTATACCTCGGCTCCAATGACACTAGGATGAAACATTTAGAGATTACAAAGAGGAGCATAGCTAAGACTTGTAATCACACTTGAAAGATATCTCAGCATTGAGTACTTGCCAGCGAAAGGTAATGATAAGAGGTATACCAGATTAGTCTCACTTAAGGAGTGACTGGCTAGGTTTTGTAGAGAACAGGGACTAACATTTATTGATAATTGGCCGTCTCTCTGTGGCAAACCGGGCTTGTTGAGGAGGGACAGGTTCCCTAACCAGGAAGGCGCCATCACTCTACCTAGTAACATAGATCACTGTTTGAGTCACACTTGACGAACTAAATTCGAGCAAACTCGGACACAGGCAATTGCAGTGCCTGTCAGCCAGGGTGAGGAGTCAGTTAAGCTAGAAATAACCAGCGCCAGGCTGGAAAATTCCTACACACATAGCATTTCTCATAGAATAATACATGACTCATATAATGTTTTTTCTGTAGTGACTGTGCCAGAGGTAGACATGCATTCCACTGAGGTGGCAAATTGTGAAGCCTTAAATCTATCACAGCATGAAGCATATCATCTCCCCACCATATGAAATCCTCAATGTGATTAAAATCATTTAAGGCGCACCACGAGAAATGGATGTAACATTAGTAATATCAGTACAACGGATACCCTTAACAAAACATCAACTCAAAACATCCCACTTCCTATAATATGAGCTTTTTAAACATTAGATCATTATCTCTCAAAATGCCGTCAGTTAATAAGGTCATTAGAGACAACAATCTTAATGTCATTGGTCTTAGCGAAACCTGGCTAAAACCAGATGCAATTTTTCCTGCTTAAAGAGGCATCTCCTCCAACCATACAAGTGCACATTTTGCCCATACCCTTAAAAGGGGTGCAGGAGTCGCACTATAATCCAATGAAAACCTGAACCTTAGCCCAAACCTAAATAATAAATATAAATAATTTGAGGTGCTTACTATGAGGTCTGTCGCACCACTACCTCTCCATCTAGCTGTTATGTATCGCTCCCCTGGGCCCTATTCGGACTTTATCAGCAAATGTTCAGAGTTTGTTGCTGAGTTAGTGACGCACGCACATAATATAATTATAACGGGGGATTTTAATATCCATATGAATACTCCGTCTGACCCTCTGTGCGTGGCGCTCCAGACTGTAACTGATAGCCGTGGTCTTACACAAATAATAAATGAACCCACTCATCACAACGGTATTATGATAGATCTAGTCTAGTCCTTGTCACCACCTCCAAAAGTTATGGTACACTAAAGTAATGTCCGATCACTACCTTATAAAATTCGAAGTTCTGACTCATTGTCAACAAGCTACTAATAACCAATGCTTTAACAGCCGCCACATTAACGCTGTCACAACTACGACTCTTGCTGGCCTATTGTCCTCGGTATTGGCACCGTTCCCAAATTATGTGAGCTCTATCAATAACTTCACTAACAGCTTGAACGATACCCTGCACAAAGCCTTTAATAGTATAGCACTGCTAAAGCTAAAAAGGACCCTAAAAGGTGTATCCCCTGGGTTACAGAAGAAACCAGAGCTCTTAAACTATATTGTAGAAAGCTGGAATGCAAATGGCGTGCAACTAAACTTGAGGTTTTCCATCAAGCATGGAGTGACAGTTTAATGACTTATAAATATGCTCTAACCACGGCTAAAACTAATTACTATTCAAATCTCATCCGCCTCAATAAAAACTATCCTAAATATTTTGTTTAACACAGTAGCGTTGCTAACCCAACAAATAACTTCTCCCAGTAGCTCCACCCACTCGGCTGATGACCTTATGCAATTTTTTACTAAGGAAATTGAACTCATTAGAAAGGAGATTAAAGATAGCACATCCCAGCTCGAATTGGGTTTTATTAACGCAGATACAAATGTATGTACGACGAAAATTGTCCTCCAGAACGATCTCTCTCTTTTTGAAGAAATGACATGAGAGGGTTGCAAAATTCCGAGAATATTCAAAGTTGGAAACTTTCCATGGGAATTAACAGGAATATATGGGAATTAACTGGAATTCCAGTCTGTGCTGGAACTCCAGCACAGACTGGATGGCAAGGCAGGTTTAAATAGCATCTGACTGATTGACACCAGGTGTGGCCAGGTGCCAATTAGCCGCAGCTGAGGGAACACAGCGCTCAGGGAGACAAGCAGGAAACAACCAAAATAAAAGCGCTGACAGGAAATAAAGACAAACACAGAGGAAAAACTAAAACACAACCAAACTGTCAGGGACAAGCCTGACAGTAGCCCCCCTTCCCATAACGGATACCAGACGTTCTAGAACCCCCCCCCCCCCCCCCCCCCCCCCTGCATGGTGGCGGCGTCTGCTGGCCCACCGGACTGCATGGTGGTGGCGTCTGCTGGCCAGAGACAGACTGTTTGAGTGGATCTCTTTCTTCACCAAGGCAGCCAAAAGCCCAACGAGGTGTCGGCAGGCCACCAGCCTGAGGCACCACCGAGCCATCTATACGAGCACTAATCGAACATGGACTCATACGAAATTCAGTTGTGTGTTCAAAATTAATTGGTAATTAACAATATTGGTAACTACATCCATTGCAAATGCCGGGAAAAATATTTTTGTAAATGTCTTACAGTCATAAGTCTATACACATTCATCTATTTATGTTCAATGATGTTCATGATCAAAGTATTTGTTATTCCTTTACTAAATCAAAGGGTAGGCCACTAATTGTGTTCTGTGAGATGGTTTTACTGCAGGCTGGTAACAGCGATCGCTCTGAAGGAGGGTCATAGACGGAATTTTTGCCTCGTATAAAAACATTGAGGTTTTTGCCTCTATCTGTGGTAGAGATTTAACTTAGTGGTCTACATCAGAAATTTTGTTGGTCCAGGGTCTTAAGACCCTGGAAGGCGGGTATGTAGTAGAATTTCTGACCTTTGACCTATATTGCATGTCTATCAAGGATGTACGCTCATTTAATTTCTCTTCTATTCTGTGCCAGTGGGACAAAGGTGAATATGGAGTTGTGCCAACCTGTCTACAGAATGTTTAGAATTTCCAAATATGACTAAGAGATACAAGGTTGTTTTGGAACAGACAAAACCAAAACAAAACAATCATGACGCATTAGATAACAAACAATGACGCACAAGAGACATATACAAAATGGCAGAAGACCGGAACTCGACAGTGATTTTGGCTTGTGTGTGTCTGGTTTGCTCCGGAGTAACATGTGGTCTGTCTGCACGGCCAACTTAATTCAACCTGCACTTCTGATAATGGGTAAATAAATGTGTTGTACTAAACTACTTTTGTTGCCTGCTTAAGCTTCGGACAATCCACTACAAAGTACAATCAAAATGTTGCTAGTAGGGGTGTAACGATTCGTTTTCACAAGGATTTAATTTGATACATCTCTTCTATTTATTTGTGTCTGTTGAAATGACTTCTTCTAGTGTCACCTTAACTTGCTCCGCTGTCATTTCTTCTTTTGTGGTTTACAGTTGTGTTGCGGCTTTATCATTGTTTTGCGTCGTTTGTTTTTGTTTTAGCTTTTACAATCGTGCTCTAGCTGAAAGTTATGATATTGAAATGCCAGGCAACGGAGAAAGAGAGAAGTTCGGAGCTACACTCTCAGACGCTTTCTTAACAAGCGCTGACAAACTCAGGGAATCAAAACACACAAGTATACAAGAGCTGCTGTTCGACACAACTCACGCTTAGACACCCAAACTCTCATGCAACTCCGTTCAGCCTGCAGCACACGTCACACACAACAGCACTTTCTCTTAAAGGCACACAGACACAAATGTTACCGATATTACACTAACGTCTTGTGGCGTTTGCGTTTGTTATGTCCTTTCTCGACCGCCGTAGATATCCACCATTTTTGTTTTAATGACTACACGGACGGAAAAAAAACAACTCAACATTTAACGTCTTCATTATCAAAAGTATATTTAAAAATAAAAGCATCTCAATTGACACTAGAGATTTCCGATAATGGCTTTTTTGCCGATATCCGATATTCCGATATGTCCAACTCTTAATTACCGATTCCGATATCAACCGATACCGATATCTACAGTCGTGGAATTAACACCTTATGATGCCTAATTTTGTTGTGATGCCCCGCTGGATGCATTAAACAATGTAACAAGGCTTTCCAAAATAAATCAACTCAAGTTATGGAAAAAAATGCCAACATGGCACTGCAATATTTATTATTGAAGTCACAAAGTGCATTCTTTTTTTTAACATGCCTCAAAACAGCAGTTTGGAATTTGGGACATTCTCTCCCTGAGAGAGCATGAGGAGGTTGAGGTGGTCGGGGTTGTGGCGGGGGGTGGGATTGAGATGGGGGGGGGGGGGGTATATTGTAGCGTCCCGGAAGAGTTAGTGCTGCAAGGGCTTCTGGGTATTTGTTCTGTTGTGTTTAAGTTGTGTTACAGTGCGGATGTTCTCCCGAAATGTGTTTGTCATTCTTGTTTGGTGTGGGTTCACAGTGTGGCGCATATTTGTAACAGTGTTAAAGTTGTTTATACGGCCACCCTCAGTGTGACCTGTATGGATGTTGATCAAGTATGCATTGCATTCACTTGTGTGTGTGAAAAGCCGTAGATATCATGTGATTGGGCCGGCACGCAAAGGCCATGCCTTGGCGCTCTGTACTTCTCCCTACGTCCGTGTACCACTCCGTACAGCGGCGTTTTAAAAAGTCATACATTTTACATTTTGAAACCGATACAGATAATTTCCGATATTACATTTTAAAGCATTTATCGGCCGATAATATCGGCAGTCCAATATTATCAGACATCTCTAATTGACACCAAACTCAGAGTCCTCAAAACATATGTATCGTCTGTCCTACTTTACGGCTGTGAATGCTGGACTTTAAACAATCAACAACTGAAATGTGGTTCTTCAGAAAAATACTCTGCATATCATGGACTGAAAAGAAAAGTAATGAAGAGGTATTGGCAAAGGCTATTCAAGAAGATCTCTAATTGCAACGATTCGAAATAGGCAGCTGAAATTTCTCTGACATATCATTACAAAAGACGGCTTAGAAAAACTGATGTTAACAGGAAAACTAGTTGGAAAGAAAGCTCCAGGTCGACAACGAAAAACATAAATCAACAGCCCAAGACATGTTATCGGACATATCAATAATATAGAACTCATACATAGAGCGGACGACAGAAAAGACTGGAGAGCCCTGATCATCGATGCCTGCAAACAGGCCTGATACCCGATGATGATGATGATTATCAAAAGTGCTAAACTTCATATAAAGTTCAAATCTATCGATTCCCTTGTAAAACGATTTTGGAGCCATACCTATCTTTAGAAAGGAAAACCTGCTGAGCTCAGATCGATATAATTAAGATTTAGGAATATAAATTGATCTATCGATGTATCGATCAATCGTTACACCCCTAGTTGTCAGTCATTAAAATATAACACAAAATCATTTCTTTTTGTCAAAGTAGCTCAAATAGTGATTCACAAATAACCCTGCACTAGAAAGAAATGCATTAGTAATACAAAATGTGGGTTGTGTATACCAACATTTTGTTAATGCTCTGGCAAAACAAGCGTATTTCTTTTGTCTGGGGTGGAATAATCGATGAAAAAAACAACTCACAAAAATGAGTAGCTCTTGGCCTTTTCATTATATTAAAGTAGCTTTCAGAAGTAGAAAAAAAAACTCTGGTCATGGAGTGTGTGTGTGTACTGTGTGAGTGTGTTTTGTGGGACTACAGTTGTGGTGAGAGGGTTTACATAAACTCGTCATGGCGCTGCAGACAAGGTTGTTCCTGGACATCAACACATGTACATGTACATCTACATCTACATGTACATCTCCAAATGTGTTCTTAGATTTGGTTTAACCTTTATTTGTCAAGGAAAGTCCCATTGAGATTGAGACATAAACCAGTGTGGGTGGCGCTGGTAGCAAGGTGAACGCGAACTGTCTTGCCCAAGGACACAGCGGCAGTGACTAAGATGGCAAAAGCTGGATTTGTAGCAATTAATAAACTTCAGCTGTAGGTAATCATGATCACGCCCTCGCGCCCACACACAGGACTTTCGCTTGAGGATTTTTCTTTGACTGGACATATTCCCCCTTTTCTAGAAGCTTTCTGCGCCACTTATTAAAACACTACGGTGACTGTATGAACAAAATATGTTTGAGTCTGCAATTCTGCATGTCCAAACCTGTGTAAATGATTTGAAGAATTTTCAAGACCAAACAGAAAAGTCATGTTTGAAGGGCATACACACATTTTGTATATATATATATTAGGGCTGGGAATCTTTGGGTGTCCCACGATTCGATTCAGAATCGATTCTTGGGGTCACGATTCGATTCAAAATCGATTTTTTTTTTCAATTCAACACGATTCTCGATTCAAAAACGATTTTTTATTTTTTTAAAAATGAAAACAATACACAACAATACCATAATAATGCAATACAATTTCAAAACCAAACCCAATTTTGGAGTTCTGAACTTGTGATTTCTTGCAGTGTTAAGTGGTAATATTTCACATTTGTCCCAATTGACTTTATACCCTGATAAACAGCCATATTCAGGGATGACATTATTGATATAGTGTAGAGAGGAGTTAACATGTGACAGGTAGAGAATTATGTCGTCACAATACATTGATAGCTTATTATACTGAGAGCCAATTTTTATAACATGAATATTATTTTCACTTCTTATTTTTGCAGCTAAGGGTTCAATAACCAAATTAAATAATAATACAGATGCAGGACATCCCTGTTTTACTCCTCTTTTTAACGAAAAAGGTTCTGAAATATGATTATTGGTTTTGACTGATGCCATGGGCCTTGTATAAAGCATCTTAATCCATTGTATAAAATTATCTCCAAATCCAAATTTACGTAATGTGCAAAACATAAATGACCAGTTTATGCGGTGGAATGCCTTCTCCGCATCAACAGTACATACTGCTGTGGGATAAGGGAGACTTCTAGCATAGTAAATAACATTGAACAATTTCCTTGTATTGTCTGAAGATTGTCGACCTTCCATGAAGCCAGTTTGGTCAGTATGAATTAATTTTCCTATTACATTTGATAATCGTGTGGCTAAGATTTTTGCCAAGATTCAAAAGGATTCTCTATTCATACAATACATAGGATTTCAGCAGGATCTACCCCAGTCTGCTGACATGCAAGCAGAGTAGTAGATTTTTGTAAAAAGCTTTTATAATTGTAAAGGACAATATTTTATCAACTGATTGCAATAATGTAAATTTGTTTTAACTATTAAATGAACCAAAAATATGACTTATTTTATCTTTGTGAAAATATTGGACACAGTGTGTTGTCAGGCTTATGAGATGCGATGCAAGTGTAAGCCACTGTGACACTATTGTTCTTTTTTTTTTTTTAATTATAAATGTTTAATGATAATGTCAATGAGGGATTTTTAATCAATGCTATGTTGAAATTGTAACTAATATTGATACTGTTGTTGATAATATTCATTTTTGTTTCACTACTTTTGCTTTGTTCTGTGTTGTGTTTGTGTCTCCTCTCAATTGCTCTGTTTATTGCAGTTCTGAGTGTTGCTGGGTCGGGTTTGGTTTTGAAATTGGATTGCATTGTTATGGTATTGCTGTGTATTGTTTTGTTGGATTGATTAATTAAAAAATCAAAAAATGTAAAAAAAAAATTTAAAAAAAAAAATCAAAAAAAAAAATCGATTTTTTAAAAATGAGAATCGATTCTGTTTCGCACAACGTGAGAATTGCGATTCGAATTCGAATCGATTTTTCCCCACACCCCTAATATATATATATATATATATATATATATATATATATATATATATATATATATATATATATATATATATATATATATATATATATATATATATATATATATATATATATATGTATATATATATATTGCTGAGATTTCTCAATAAAAATCAGTCCTAAAATAATCAAACCCCTTTGAATACCTTATGATCAGATAATATCACAGGTTTTACATATGACTAATATTCTGCCACTATATACTGTGACATAATTTTATCAAAATGCCTTTAAAGTGGTAAAATATGTTTGTTCAGGGCTGAAGTTTAATTCAGTTTTTAGTTCAATGAATTTTAAGTTCAAACTTCACAAGCGCACATTTTTGCTCAAGTGAGCAACCGTCCAAAAAGAGTGGGAGAAAGCATGCAAAGCTTGTCTAGTCACACCCCTGTGCCATAAGCAGCATTCCAAAGAGAAAAAAAAAATACTTTTCATTATCGGGTTGAGTGAGAGATATAAGCAAAAAATAAAGACATACAAACAATATACATTCAAAATGTTTTCCACCCATCCATCCATCTTCTTCCGCTTATCCGAGGTTGGGTCGCGGGGGCAGCAGCCTAAGCAGGGAAGCCTAGACTTCACTCTCCCCAGCCACTTCGTCCAGCTCCTCCCGGGGGATATCGAGGCATTCCCAGGCCAGCCGGGAGAGATAGTCTTCCCAACGTGTCCTGGGTCTTCCCCGTGGCCTCCTACCGGTCGGACGTGCCCGAAACACCTCCCCAGGGAGGCGTTCGGGTGGAATCCTGACCAGATGCCCGAACCACCTCATCTGGCTCCTCTCGATGTGGAGGAGCAGCGGCTTTACTTTGAGCTCCTCCCGGATGACAGAGCTTCTCACCCTATCTCTAAGGGAGAGACCCGCCACCCGGCGGAGGAAGCTCATTTCGGCCGCTTGTACCCGTGATATTGTCCTTTCGGTCATAACCCAAAGCTCATGACCATAGGTGAGGATGGGAACATAGATCGACCGGTAAATTGAGAGCTTTGCCTTCCGGCTCAGCTCCTTCTTCACCACAACGGATTGATACAGCGTCCGCATTACTGAAGACGCCGCACCGATCCGCCTGTCGATTTTACGATCCACTCTTCCCTCACTCGTGAACAAGACTCCGAGGTACTTGAACTCCTCCACTTGGGGAAAGATCTCCTCCCCAACCCGGAGATGGCACTCCACCCTTTTCCGGGCGAGAACCATGGACTTGGACTTGGAGGTGCTGATTCCCATCCCAGTCGCTTCACACTCGGCTGCGAACCGATCCAGTGAGAGCTGAAGCTCTTGGCCAGAGGAAGCCATCAGGACCACATCATCTGCAAAAAGCAGAGACCTAATCCTGCAGCCACCAAACCAGATACCCTCAAGCCCTGACTGCGCTTAGAAATTCTGTCCATAAACGTTATGAACAGAATCGGTGACAAAGGGCAGCCTTGGTGGAGTCCAACCCTCACTGGAAACGGGTCCGACTTACTGCCGGCAATGCAGACCAATCTCTGACACTGATCATACAGGGAGCGGACCGCCACAATCAGACAGTCCGCTACCCCATACTCTCTGAGCACTCCGCACAGGACTTCTCGGGGTACACGGTCGAATGCCTTCTCCAAGTCCACAAAGCACATGTAGACTGGTTGGGAAAACTCCCATGCACCCTCAAGGACCCTGCCGAGAGTATAGAGCTGGTCCACAGTTCCACGACCAGGACGAAAACCACACTGTTCCTCCTGAATCTGAGGTTCGACTATCCGGCGTAGCCTCCTCTCCAGTACACCTGAATAGACCTTACCGGGAAGGCTGAGGAGTGTGATCCCACGATAGTTGGAATACACCCTCTAGTTACCCTTTTTAAAGAGAGGACCACTCTGGTGTGCCAATCCAGATGATTTTATGCATTTAAAAAAAATAAGGACTTATATGTCCTGTTTGACGTTGGTTTATTGTTGAATAACTGCCAGTGTATTGTACACCTGTAAAAAAACTGGATATTGCTTTTTTATTTGTATTTTATTTCATTTAACATGACAAATACCCTCTTAGTAAAAATCATGTGTAATGATGTAACACAACACAAACTATGGTCCGTCCATCCATCCATTTTCTACCGCTTATTCCCTTCAGGGTCGCTGGAGTCTATCTCAGCTACAATCGGGCGGAAGGCGGGGTACACCCTGGACAAGTCGCCACCTCATTGCGGGGCCAACACAGATAGACAGACAACATTCACACTCACATTCACACACTAGGGCCATTTAGTGTTGGCAATCAACCTATCCCCAGGTGCATGTTTTTGGAGGCGGGAGGAAGCCGGAGTACCCGGAGGGAACCCACGCAGTCACACATAAAACAATTACTGAAAGGATGTAGTGGAATTTCTGACCGTTGAACCATATTTTTTGTGTCTGTCAAGAATGTCTGCTCGTTTCTTTCTTTTCTATTCAGAACCATCGAAGGACCATATGTGGGTGAAAGTTCAATATATGGTCGGTCTGACCATTCTACAAAATGTTTTGATTGTTTATTATGACTAAGGGATTCAAGGATGTTGCAGAACAAACAGGTCCAAAACAACAGGACCTTGACGCATGAGGAAAACAGATAAAATGGCCAAGTGACAAGGGCTATGGGTGATTTGCTTGATTCTCGATTCCTCCAGAGGACGTTGTCAGTCTGCATGGGTATTCAATCCAACTTTGTACTTTTTGATTATGGGTAAATAAACATTTTGTACTAAATTCACTTTTGTTGCTGTTTGAGCTTCTGACCATCCACCACAAGGACACACAAAATCAGCCTTTTACTGATGAGGGTTAATACAGTTTATACTTTTTCAATTCAATTTCAGTTTGGACTGCATGCCCTTAATATGCTGTGAGTCACCTTTGTGAAGTTTGTTTTTGGTAATATAACACATATTTTTTTACCTTTTTTATTATTCCATTGAGTTAGTCCTTTTCTTTTTTTTTTTTTTATAAAACATTTCAACTTTTGCTTTCTTTCTAGCTGTGCTATCAGTCTGTGTCATAAAATTCAGCCTCTGTATTTCTTTTGGAGAAATATGTTAACCATAAACGTTTTATGTGCAAAAATGAAGCGACATTTTTAAGATACTGAGTTACGGCCTTGGTTGAATGTTTTATATTTCTTTTCTTTTTTTTTCTTTTTCTTTTTACAGAGTAAGACTCATTAAACTGGTAGAGAAAGGAGAAAAATGTACTGCTTATTTTGTACTAAAGTCAGGAGGTTGGACTGTGTGACGTAAGATGGATAGATATTAAACTTTTCATTTTTGGTTGAGCCATTTCAGGGTTTTCATAAAGTGTTTTGCCTCTAGAACATTTTAATGTGTTACATTTCTTCCACTAAATCATCTGAAATGAGTCAAAAAGCAGTAATGTGTTTGTGCAGTTGCTGATTTGGATGGATAAAAAAAACATTTGTCTTCCAAAACAGAATCTATCGGAAGGGTTTATTGTTACCTTGAGGGCTGATTGTGTACTTGTGTGCGTGAGTTGTGTACATGGAGCTCAGTGGCTGTTTGTCTTCAGCGTGTTGCAGCACTGCTCTGCAGTCTGTACTCAAACATCAACGCAATCAGCATCAGAGCTCCCAAGTGACAAAAGAGCTGGATGGAGGAAGCATTGCTATATGCTTCTGCTCACAGTGTTGCTCAAGGGAAGCGATGTATAGATGGAAATAGACTTTGTGTATCTACTGTTAATATAACAATACAGTATGGGCCTGAAGTAATGAAAGTTTGCATGTGCTAAAACACGTGCAAACTTGAGAGTGCCTCCAAATGGGATGTGCTAAGCAAGGATTTTGTCTGTTAAAATAAAAAAATAGCACAATCCATTCGGCAGCCACACTACTGAAAGATGCAAATGTCATCATTTAGCGCTTGTTTTTGCATCTGTATGTGGCACCGTTACAAGCTACGTGCAAACTGGCTTAGGAGGAAAATGTAGTAAGATAGGATACAAGTAACTTTCCATTAAATGTAGCTAAGCTACAGGGGAAGCTATCTTCTGAGAATTGTAGCAAGCTACACTACAAACTACACAGCAACATCAGCTTGCTACATCAAAGCTACATTTATATCTGCCAGCCCACATGTATAATATCAATGTTAATGTAACAGAGTGTGCAAATGGACCCAATAAGAGTCCATTACTATTAACTATCTGTCATTTAGCTGGGGACACCCTACAACTACCTCTAGGGGTCCCATCACCCCACTGTATTTATTTTCTTTGGCCCACCCTTATAATGTTAATAATTTGCTGTACCTACAGTAAACAAACAGCATCTGTCTATATCTCGAAAAAAATAAACAAAGACGTGTGTATTGTTTGGGAATAATGTGTGTTCCTAAATTTGTGTTGGGCGTCTTAGATCAGGGGTGTCAAACTCAAATACAGAGTAGGCCAAAATTTAAAACTGAACAAAGCCGCGGGCCAAAGTTTAACAAATTTACCTTTTACTAGGGACCCAAAAAAGTTTTGCATTGAATATTGAACAAGCAAGGCTTACATAACTTTATAGTGACATGCAAAATCGAGTTTCAAATAATAATAATAATAATTAAAAAATATCAATGGCATATCAAATACAATTTAAATACAAATTGAATGCCTCTTTTCTATTTGCAGCCTTCTGAGGCAAATATCAACATTAACTTTTTCCACAGGCTAATACATTTGAAAATAAAATAACAATGAATAAACCAACCATTCAGGACTTTAAACTGCTCAGTTTGCAACACACTGATCTAATCTGATGTGCCCAAGTCAAATACCTGCCATCTTTTCTTGGATGCTAGTTCATTAATGTCAGGGCTCAGGCTTTGAGCTGAGGCAACCTTCATTATCGAACGAAGGTGTTCATCAGTCATTATATCTCGTAGTCCAACCAGACCACAGTCTTGGGGGCGTACTTCAAAGGCACTGCCTTTAACATCCTCTACGAGCTGTCGTCACGTCCGCTTTTCATCTATCCTAACAACGTGCTGGCCCAGTCACAAGATATGTGCGGCTTCTGTACGCACACACACGTGAATGCAATTCACACTTGATCAACAGCGATACACGTTACACTGAGGGTGCCCGTATAAACAACTTTAACACTGTTAGAAATATACGCCACACTGTGAATCCACACCAAACAAGAATGACAAACACATTTCGGGAGAACATCCGCACCGTAACACAACATAAACACAACAGAACAAATACCCAGAACCCTTTGCAGTACTAACTCTTCCGAGACGCTACAAAATACACCCCCGCTACCACCAAACCCAGCCCCTTAATCTCAAAGTTAGACAGAAAAGAAGGTTCCACTCTATGTTAAATTAGCTACAATAGCTAAATATTCCCTGTTTTCTTAAGGCAGGCACCATAACAACAGACATACATTAACAGACAACATCATACATACATTACATGATAACGTACAATTAGGGATGATGTTCGAACTGGTTCACCCGGTTTTTCGATAAGAAAATAACCGATTCCATGGACTCAAATATCTTTTTGAGAACCGGTTCCCGTTATCGAGGCCACTATAGTAAAGAAAAAGAGTTGGTTCTTTATTCGAATCCCTGGGAACGAATCCCTTCCCACAGGAAATGCCCTGTGACACGTCCCAGGAAATGATGTAACTCAGTGTTATGCCCATTTGATTGTAGACGACTTACTGACACCTTGTGGCGATATGAAAATACTACGCGTCATTAGTTTGGGCGCTTCCGGGTTGGCGATGTCAGTTCAGTTCATGAGACAATTGAGAAGTAGACAAGTTGTGTTAGCTCCTACAAGCCTTGGAAAATATAAGTCTGTAAGTAAATTGTTTAACTTGTTTATGTAACTCAATATTAAGGTGGAAAGTGGTTAAATTTGATACTTAGCTGTTTATTGAAAAACGATTTTTGTTCACTGTTTCAATGGATGTTTTGAGGACTTAAAATGGCTGCCAGTCGTGTATTTCCACCATCGAAATAGTTTCAACACTCAGAAGTATTTGTTTGATGATAGTACTGTATATTTGTGTGAAGCTAATATTTACATATTGTGTATTACATTTTAGTATGTTAATTGAATCACATAGCTTATACATTTGTCATTGTGTGTATTTCAGTTTTACCTTAAATAAAAGTCCAGTGCAAGACAAAAGTAAAGATAGGAAAAGACAAAGCAAGATCAACAACAATAAAGAGCCTAAACGGATTCATCTGCTTTGGAACTTTATTAGACGTCTTGGATTATTTGGATTATCACTGTCTGCCTAGCTGTATAACCTCAACACGTATAGTGAGGGCAGAAAACTCAGTCATTAGGCGGCAGATACAGATGCAGAGACAACAGTGGACCGGAAAAAACGCTTCAAGGCATGGCTTCATTTTACAAAAAAATACGACGAGGAAACGGCTATCTGCAATTATTGCCAGGCTTCGCTGTCATGTAAGGGGGGAAGCACAACAAGCATGATGAAACATGTTCAGGCCGTACATAACCTGAAGGTTAGAGAAAGGTGTTGTGGAGAAGCAGCGACAGAGATGACGAAGATTCAACCTGCAGCGCCAATTCCAATGATAGTGCTGGTGAGTAACTAACGTTAACTGTTGCCGGTTAATTTCCATATCTGCTCACTCGTAGCCTTTAGGCTAAAATAACGTTACCTCTTATGTCAACGATGACTGCAGTAATGTGAGCTAGACTAAAGTTACTTAAGCATAGTCAGTGGCTAACGGTAACATTAACGTTAGCCTTTTTGTATGTGTCTGATAACGTTAACGTTATCTTGTAGCCTACACCACTCCAGAGTTTGCAGGTCTGTCTAATAAACTAGTGCTTTCTTTCTTTCTTTAGTTTATTTCGTGCATGAACACACTTACAGCATAACACATCACAGTTTCATATCACTTCACTTTACATCATGTCCGAAAAGGAATAGGAAGAAGTAAAGCATATTTAATCCTACCCCTTTCCCACTTCAGAGCATTTACAAATATATACATCATTTACTGACCTTTTTATAATAAAATAACATCTGTGAATTAGTATATACAACAGTTTTGTAATATGTAATTAATTAATTCAGTCATTATTAATATACTGAGATGAAGAATATCTTGCTTTCAATAAGGTTGAAAGTATTTCTCATAATTCTTCTTTGTACTTTGTAAGCACTATTCATTTGAACAACCTCTTAAAGTGGATCATATCAGTACAATGTTTAACTTCATTACTTAATCCATTCCATCATTTAATTCCACATACTAATGCTAAAGACTTAATAACAGACACCCTAGTCTTCACATTCAGCTAATTTCCCCCCTAATTCTATGCTGTGTCTGTCCCTCATTTTCCCTCCAGGACAAGGACGTGCAGTCATTCCTGGAGGATGCCACACTGATGGACCCCAGAAGGATGTTCCAATAGCAGTAGAAGTGCACTTTTTGGAGAGCTGTATTATTTTCAGTTTTGTGCCCAAGGAGACTGATTTTATTTAACACTATAGCAGGGATCACTAACCTTTTTGAAACCAAGGGCTACTTCTTGGGTACTGATTAATGCGAAGGGCTACCAGTTATATACACACTTAAATAAATTGCCAGAAGTAGCCAATTTGCTCAATTTACCTTTAACTCTGTTATTATTAATAATTAATGATATTTATCTTTGTGGAAACACTGATCATCTAAATGATTTCTCACAATAAATATATATAGAAACAGCTAAATATCAATATGCAACACTTTATTTTTATATTTTCTCTAAGTGCACATTTTTCAAATTGAACATTTTCAAATGATCACTTCTAAGACAGTCTTGTGAAATCACAATATCCCATTTTAACTAGCTAGCCACTAACATTTTTTAACAAATCATGAATTACTTTGCACCATGTTTGTACAAATAATAACTCATGTAAAATACAAAAGTAAACTCTCAAATTTTTAAATCATGTCACACTTTGAACTGGACACCAAATGTGTTATCTGTTTCTTTGTCAGTTAGTGGGAAGCCTGGCATTGCATGCTGTTAACTAGTGTGTTGTACTCTGGTGTGTAACTTGACACTGCAACTCTGAGTGAGTCTTGCAGATGTGCATCAGTGAGACGTGTTCTGTGTTTGTTCTTGATGAAGTTCATGTCAGAAAAGGCTGATTCACAAAGATAAGATTTTTCCTCATTGTTTGCGGAACCTTCTTAATCTTTTGGACATATTTTCACAGCAATCTGGCCTTAAGCTTAATTATGATAAATGTACAATGTTAAGGATCGGAAATCTAAAGGGAACGTCCTTTCGAATGGAATGCAAAGTGCCTGTTTTGTGGACAGATGGACCAGTTAACATACTTGGTGTTGTTGTCCCAGAAAATCTGGAAGATCTAGGCTCAGTAAATTATGATAATCGACTAAGAAAGCTGGACAAAATTATGCAATTATGGAAAGGGAAATCCCTAACCTTGTATGGTAAAATGTCTATTGCCAACTCGTTAATTATTCCTCAATTTATTATTTGTTTTTGTCATTACCAGCTCCATCACAAAACTTTTTTAAGATTTATGAGCGGAGGGTCTTCGATTTTGTCTGGAACGGCAAACCAGAAAAGATTAAAAGAAAGGTATTGTACAAAGAGTATGAATATGGGGGCCTGAAACTTCTCAACCTTGAAGCAATGTGTCTGTCTTTAAAAGCATCAATTGTTCCAAATATGTATTTAAACATTGAGTGGTACCCAAATGTCCTGTTGGACAAAAAACATGTACTGTATCAAAAGAAATTGTATCCTTTTTTACAAGTGATCCCCTCCCAGAGAGTCTGCTGGGAAACATGGCGGGGTTCATAAAGGAAACAATCCACTCATAGTGGTGTTTTCAATTTTATGTGCCAGAAAAAAGAGACAATATTTTGCAGCAGTTAATATGGATACACTCTAATATTGTAATAGATGGAAAGCCTTTCTTTTGGAAAAATATGTTTGAAAGAGGAATCATTTTTGTCAATGATATTATCAATGAGAATGGTAAAATTATGAAGTATGATGAATTTAGAGCTATGTATGGTGATGCTTGCTCAAGCTTTTCATTTTATCAACTAACTGGAGTAATTGGGAAAAGATGGAAACAAATAATTAATTATGGAACTACTAAATTATTAATTTGTAAACCTCTAATAAGAAATTCTAGTTGGCAAAAAGGAACTAAAATAAATAGAAAAATACACAATTTTTATTTAATAAAGAAATCTTTGAAGGCTGCCTCATACAACACAAATGGAAAATGGGAGGACTTTTTTGACTGCCCGTTGCCATGGGATGCCATATTCAAACTAATCTATAAAACCACTATCGATGTGCAAAATTGTTATTTTCAAATTAAAATTATTTATAACTTCTTACCCACAGGGAAAATGTTAAAATTATGGAATATGACAGAGTCAGATGATTGCCGATTTTGTTGTCAGGAGCCTGAATCCACCCTGCATTTGTTTTGGTATTGTCATATTGTGTCTTTGTTTTGGGTGGAAGTTGAAAAAATGTGTTTAAGGATTGGTTTGTTTATGAAGCTTAATGTGGTTTCTGTTATTTTAGGAGAGTTCATTGACAATCATGATTTAGTCAATTTAATTATAGTACTCGGTAATGTTTTTATTTTTAAGGCCAAAAACAGATATTCACTTAGTATTACTTTCTTTAAAACATTTATTCAGTATTTTCTAACTTTAGAAAGTTACATGGTTGAAAACGATAATGATGCCAAAAAACATTAAAAAAAAGATGAGAAGTCCTCAAAGGCTTATTTTGAAAGTATATTTATGTTTATAGATTATATGATATCTGTTGTTGTGTTCCCTAATTTGAGTGACCTGGACATAATCTGGACTGTACATACATGCTTATTTTGAAAATGTAATTTTGTTCATAAATTATATGCAATCTGTTGTGTTCCCTAATTTTTTTCTGTGTACATGAATGAAGGTGTGTGTTGCTGAGTCCGACTTGGACATTATCTGGACTGGGCCTAGTTTAAAAAACCCTTTAAACAAATCTAATTTCATTGACAACCTGGTCTGTTGAAGATAAGGCCCTTTTTTTAAAAATAAAATAAAATAAGATAAATAAATAAAAAACATTTTCTTGGATAAAAAAGAAAGCAAAACAATATAAAAATAATTACATAAAAAATAGTAATTAATGAAAATGTTAGTGGACCAGCAGCCTATACAATCATGTGTGCTTCAGGGACTGTGTCCCTTGCAGATGTGTTGTCTATGTTGTGGGAACCAGAATATTGGTAGCAGAAAGAAATAACCCCTTTTGTGTGAGTGGGTGTGGATGAGTGTGCATGGGGGAGGTTGTTTGGGTTGATGCACTGATTGAAAGTGTATCTTGTGTTTTTTCTATGTAGATTTAATTTAAAAAAAAAAAAAAAAAAAAAAAAATTTTTTTAGAACAGGCCCGCGGGCGACTCATTTGGTCCTTACGGGCGACCTGGTGCCCGCGGGCACCGCGTTGGTGACCCCTGCCCTATAGTATTACCGTAATTTCCGGACTATAAGCCGCACCTGACTATAAGCCGCACCAGCTAAATTTAGGGGAAAATACAGATTGCTCCATATATAAGCCGCACCCGACTATAAGCCGCAGGGTTTTGATGTGTAATTACTGTAGTATATAGGGGTTCCTGCTACCACGGAGGGGATTGTCGGGACAGAGATGACTGTTTGGGAACGCAAAGCGTCCCATTTATTAACAATAAATCTTTCAATCATTCAATCAAACTTTCACATCTTTGACATGGCGAACAGCATTCGTGCAGAGTACAAATAATACAACGGTGCAAAGTAATCCAAAGTGCTCGCCTGTACGTTATCAAAATAACCAGCCTACCGGTATATGAAAAGTCAGTCTTTAATCATTGTGTCATCGTCTTCCTTCTGCGTACTAAAACCACCGAAATCCTCTTCGTCGGTGTCGGAGAAGAACAGGCCGTAAATAAGCCGCACCCTTGTATAAGCCGCAGGGACCAGAACGAGGGGGAAAAGTAGCGGCTTATAGTCCGGAAATTACGGTATTTACACACCTATAGTGATCACAGAGACAGGTTGTTTTTGTGTTACTGTATATATATATTTTTTCTGAAAAATCCCACTTAATATAATTTGGGTAACAACAGTCAATATTTAAAAAACATTTTTTTTTTATGGGTTTAACAACAGTCAATATTCATTTATTTATTTTATTTTATTTTTCCTTATAAAATAAAAGTGAGCTTTTGTTAAACCAAATATTGTGTGTTTTTTTCCATATACAACAACCTATCTGGATTCGATAAGAGAATCGATAAGGAATCGGTTCGATAAGAGGATTCGATAATGGGCTCGAACTCGATAATTTCTTATCAAACATCATCCCTACGTACAATAAATATTGGCAATAAAAATCAGTCACCATAAAGTGATTGACTTAGCGTGCACACTACACATGAAAACAAATTTGTGCAACACTGCAATTTCTTGCATCTGGATTGTTACAGTGCAACATTGCAGTTAGTGCTGGAGTCTCCCACAGCTCACCTCCACGTGCTAAAAAGTTGGATCCGTTGGAGATCAAATTAGAGGAGTGCTTCTATTTGCCCAAAAAAAGGTAGAACAATTCTCAGAGTGTGTGCTGCATCTTTCAGAACATAGAAAACGGCACAGGTGGGAGCACTAAGCCATGGATGTGCAGAAAATGAGTGTGTCCATAGTTACAGCTGGTAGTACACACAAAATCCTCATTTAAATGGGGCGGTCTGCACCATTTTTGCTCTTGGTATCAATTGTCGCAGTCTTAGTAAATGCTATTTTATCGTTTGCACACAATATTTAGCTCTTGTCATTGAGAACTGTTACTTCAGAATATTAGGACTAGTCATCCAAATAATTACTTGATAAGTATTCAGTGAAGAAACTACACACACAAGAACCGTTGCTCATTCAAACAAAATACAATGGAAAAATGTTGCAAATTCAAACAAAGGCAAAAATGCTGTAAATACCAGAACAAACACACTCACAAAAACAACTTCATGGAGTAAATGATGTGACTCCAAAGAAGAAACTGGAAGGTAGCCAGGCTACCAGGACTGCCAGACCTGAGAGGTATCCATCTTTTAAGGCTTACAAGAAGACAGATATTTGACAGTATTATATAGCTTGGCTACAGATTTTTTAAGGATAAGTGTTTAACAAAGCCATAAAGATTAAAAAGGACCTTTCTTTCCGCCAAATTTCTTCTGGACATCCTGCTAATGTCTTAAAAGAGAAATATCCCTTTAGTCTGACGCCCTTTGTAGCCTGGCTAACTTCACTTTGGTATTTTGGGGGCTCTATGGGTTTTTCTTAGAGGGTCGATATTTGCCTTTGTTAACTGATAGGCAGTGTTGGTCATCTTAACTTCACAAAGCAATTAGTTACATTTACAAATGTCTTTTCCTGAAAAGTAATTAAGTTAGTAACTCAGTTACCTCATTGTAAGAGTGTTAGGTTCCACGTAGTAGTGGTTTGTTTGTGTTTTTGTCCCTATTGCTTCCTGTACCCAGCTGCTCCTCATTTCACCTTTTAATCAGTCAGCCAATCCCGGTCCACCATTCATCCTCCCATCCTGCTTAAAACCACCTGCTCACCACTGGATCAGGTGGATTCTTTTTCACCCAAGCTGTGTGTTGCCTTGATAGACGCTACTTTGTCTTTGATGCTACTTTGTTTTGTACCCATTTTTGTTAAGCTATTTGCTTAACTTGTGCAACCTTTTTGTTTTCTTCATTTGTGTTTTACCTTTCAACTGTCTGTGTTTTGTAAGTATCTGTTTAGTGCGCAGCTTAGTCTTGGGAAAGGTTAGACAGAGACCTCTATACACTACACACGTAGAACTTGTTTGTGTATAGAGACACCAGGCTTAGTGGTGGCTGTCACCCTTGTAGGTTTCGGACTCCCTCTTTGGCTGGAGTAGGCAGGTAGGTTTTTGGTTTATGCTAATTAAATAGCTTTAGTTAGTAAGCTTACCTTTATTTTTCAGAGGTGTCTTTTGGTATGTTTTGTCCATTCCTTTGACAGCACCTGTATTCCAAAGCTAGGCTAGTGTTGTCTTGTTGTAATCCCCCCATGGTTAACTTTCAATAACACTGGTTTTGTTTTGAATTCTTGGCTTTGTTGTCAATGTACACCTCATTTAGTTTTTACACTTTTATGTTGCGTTCTCCCACGATCCCTAGACTCAGAGCCATCTGGGAACGTAACACAGAGTAATGAGTTACTTAGCAAAGTAACTGACGTTAATTTTCATTGTATTTTATACACTATTACGGTCGATAACATCTTTAATGCCAAATATATTTAAACTGATTTTAAGAATAAAAACACTACATACTAGAGATGCGCGGTTTGCGGACACAACCGTGGAGTCCGCGGATAAACCGCGGGTCGGGCGGGTGACATGACAAAAAAAATAGATTTTAAATAGATTCGGGCGGGTGGCAGTTGAACCAGTTCGGAAATATATATACATAGTTAAATGTTGTTACCCACATACGAAAAACGAGCAGCACTCTTTGAGACAGTCAATTATTCATCAGGCACTGCAGCACAACACAACACAACACAACAGAAGAAGAAGAAAAAAAGAAAAAGATGGCTTTTTTATTTCAACTTAAAAACGTATGATCCTATGCCTATGCCTACAACATAGGCTATGTGTTTATCTTTATTTTCCTACCTGTTGTTGACAATGGAGATTGTCTGATATTTTGTCATGGCTGCAGATCAATCAATAAAGGTTCATCTTTGTCGCAAAATTGTTCACTGTTTCACTGTGCACCCCGCCCTCGTCCCTATTTGAGCATTATAACGTTAACAAGTTAATATTCATTGAAATAAATTCAGAACATTTTTTTTACCTAACGAAAATATAGGCCTAGTCTTTCTAAAACATTTTTTTAACTTCTTAAAAGCATCGTTCTGCTTGCTGCAACTGCGCAAACAAAGTGTGAGGAACGCACTCCTGATCTGAGGGCATTGGCAACAATAGTCCACACTTTCTTAATGGAAATGACAATAATATTATAATAATGATAAATAATATTATCACACATTAATATCTCTTAGCCACTAATGCGTGGCACGCATTGAATGTCTCTGCTGCATTGGATCAGTCTCCTTTCTTTAACAGGCAAAAGCTTTCTAACCTCACTAATGCCTTGCATCGTCTATATTAGATATATAACAACGGGCGGGTGGCGGGGGGGTGTGGTTTTGATAAAATGTTGGTTTGGGTGGATGCGGTTGCGGATGAAATAATTGCCTATCCGCGCATCTCTACTACATACGGGACTTTAGATTATTTGGCATTCAAATGAAGTCAATAATTTGCAGTGTGCCATATGATATACATAGAAATACAAATGTATAAAAAGTAAATATTGCATAAAGTAACAACATTAAAAAGAGAAAGTGCAAAACCCAATACAGTACCACAACTGTAAACTTAGGTAAAAAGACTCAAAATAACATTTGGCCTTTTAAGTACTGCAATTCTCTGCAACTGTATACCAAAATACAGCCTGAAATAAATTTAGATAAAACTGTGTTGATGTGAGGTGTGATTTGAGTTGCTTGAGGCAGACATGAATAAACACTTTTTTCCTAAGCATAACGTACATGTTACATAAACATTCTTGCCTTTTAATTTCAATGAGCAAAGAGGAGTGCCAGTACTTGCAATTTGAGAACGCTATCTTT
Source organism: Entelurus aequoreus (assembly GCF_033978785.1). NCBI lineage: Eukaryota > Metazoa > Chordata > Actinopteri > Syngnathiformes > Syngnathidae > Entelurus > Entelurus aequoreus. The sequence continues at coordinate 30,778,752 of NC_084741.1, forward strand.
GAATTTCCCTGGCTGTGGCTCGTCGCAACTATCGCGGGTCTTGTATTTGTCATTTAGAGCGTGCAGTGAGAGAACGTGAGCGAGGCATGATCCGGCCACCCAGCCAATCATCATCAGCGGATTTACAACGGCGTCATCATCCCCACCCCTTATCTTTGCTTGCAGCTGATGTGAGGCCAAAACATGACACCTTGCGCTTCATTCAACCATACTGAGGTAACTAGCCACTTCACATTCTCAGCAACGGCAACAGTGTTGCAACGGTGGGAACGGTATTTAGATTGCTTGTTACTGAAAAAAACGCCATCAGTAACGCCTTTATACTCTAACACCATTATTACCAACACTTCTGATAGGCAATCAGCTGATCAGCCGATCTTTACCACAGCTGTGTTACAGTGTTTACATAACAAATATTGTGCTCACGTGAAAGGTTCCGTCACACTCAAGGAGACACAAGAAGCTAACTGCTGAAGCTTCAATGTAAAGTAAGGGTGAGATGTTTTCTTGATTTAATTTCAAAATATATTTTAGTTTTGTTTCATTGGTTACAAAGTCAGGGAGTAAAACTGTGGACACAGGAAGTATAAGAGGGCAAAACCCAAATGGTAGCCAATAGTAGTTTTTTGTTGTTTTTTTTGTCGTGTCTCTTTTTTTAAATACATTTTTATTTATTCATTTGATAGGGAAATCATGATGCAGGTAATGAGAAAACAGACATTTTTTTTGTTGTTTTTTGTTCCCCCCCAAAAAAAAAAAAAAAAAAAAAATTAATTACAAAAAATAATACAATTAAAATAATAACAACCCTTCCCACCCCCGTCCTACATTTCACCCACAGTGGGTAGCAATGTACTGCCTTCCTCTCCACCACAAGCAGATGGAGAATCACACGAACTGACTAAAAGGAAAAAAAGTAACAACAAAAATAATCAAACATACAGAGACGTGTCACTGGATAAAAACAGCAACAACAAAAAAAAGAGTTGACGTAAGTGGAAAGGTTCATTGTCAACAGTGAGTGTCACATGTATCCTATAGTGTCTTTAATTTAGCTATATAACTAATTATGCAGCCCCAGGTCAAGTCAAATTGTTTTGGTGTACCCCTCAGATTATATTACATTTTCTCTAAATCTAAGAAAAACATGAGGTCCTTAAGCCATATGGAGGCCTTGAGGGTAACCTGTGATTCCCACTCCAATAAAATCCTAGTAGTTTTTCCTTTTGATTAGCCACTTGATATTGTTAAAAAAAAATGTATGTAGCATTCCATTCAAATTTAACACATCATTGGATTTACAACAAAACTAAAAAATTCTAAATTTTATAAGATACGTTTTATAAAATTGTGTTACTGTGTTTACTTTAGTTACTCTTTATGACGCATTTTCAGTTCTATAATTTATTGTCAATGTTGTCAAGGACTAGAAATCAGATCACATCTGAGACCAAAGATGTTGATTGGGACACCACTAATTTTGTCATTTGCAGCTAATTTAATTTGCATTTGTTTTTGATCCTCCAGTGTTAATGTGACTACAGTTATATTTAATTATCATTGAAATGATCAGTGACATTTATGCCCCAAACCCACAAACACACACTTTTTTTTTACGCATGCCCAATGATTCACAAGTGGAAAAAAACTGTTTTATTTGATCAAAAAACAATTTGCATGTAAAAAATACACATTTTCCTTATGTTAAAACTTTTGGTCATAATATTCCACACTCTGGCTCTAAGAGCACCCATAATTCACACTCTACAACAACAGGTGGTACTACAGAGTCAATTTCAAGGCCATCAGAACTACTGTTATTTGCACATGTTGCCATCTGCCAAAAATATCAAAGAAGAAGAAGCAGGGCGCAGAGTAAAATGGCGGTCAGACGAGAGGAGATACTTACACGTTAACTTACAGTTTGAGTGTGTTTCCCCTCTCCTTTATCTACCATTTTACTCCTTACCCTGCTTCTTCATCTTTGTTATTTTTGACAGGTGTCACTGCCACTACCCGACCGATTCCGGAAGGTCCGATCGGTTCACGCATGCTCGAAGCCTACGTCATTTCCGTCGACTTGTTTTTGTTAGTTACGAACAATGTCATATAAAATCTTACATAGAAAACATCAAAACAAAAAAACGTCATTTCAAAATACAGTATTTATATTGAAACAGTGCTGATGGCAATATGGCAAATAAATAGATTTATTTTTTCACATCTTTATTTTCATCAAATAGATCAATTCACTATACCGACAATTTACAAGTCTATATTTTGTTCGGTTGCAGATATAGATTGTAGTTGTAATGATAAATTCATCACAAAAGTTTAAGTTAAAGGCCTACTGAAACCCACTACTACCGATCACGCAGTCTGATAGTTTATATATCAATGATGAAATCTTAACATTGCAACACATGCCAATACGGCCGGGTTAACTTATGAAGTGCAATTTTAAATTTCCCGCTAAACTTCCGGTTGGAAACGTCTATGTATGATGACGTATGCGCGTGACGTCACGACGGCAACAGAAGTATTCGTACCCAATGTGTCACCATACAAACTGCTCTGTTTTCATCGAACAATTCCACAGTATTCTGGACATCTGCGTTAGTGAATCTTTTGCAATTTGTTTAATGAACAATGGAGATTGCAAAGAAGAAAGTTGTAGGTGGGATCGGTGTATTAGCGGCTGGCTGTAGCAACGCAACAAAGAGGACTTACTTGGATAGCAGACATCTGTGATCGGGTGAAGTCCTTCGTCGCGCCGTCGATCGCTGGAACGCAGGTGAGCACGGGTGTTGACGAGCAGATGACGGCTGGCTGGCGTAGGTGGAGCGCTAATGTTTTTATCATAGCTCTGTGAGGTCCGGTTGCTAAGTTGCTAAGTTAGCTTCAGCGTCGTTAGCAACAGCATTGTTAAGCTTTGCCAGGCTGAGAATTATTAACCGTTTAGTTACATGTCCATGGTTTAATAGTATTGTTGATCTTCTGTCTATCCTTCCAGTCAGGGATTTATTTATTTTGTTTCTATCTGCATTTGAGCCAGATGCTATCACGTTAGCTCAGTAGCTAAAGAGCTTTGCTGATGTATTGTCGTGGAGATAAAAGTCACTGTGAATGTCCATTTCGCGTTCTCGACTCTCATTTTCAAGAGGATATAGTATCCGAGGTGGTTTAAAATACAAATGCGTGATCCACAATAGAAAAAGGAGAGTGTGTGGAATCCAATGAGACCTTGTACCTAAGTTACGGTCAGAGCGAAAAAAGATACACCCTGCACTGCCTCTCTAGTTCTTCACTCTAACGATCCTCATCCACAAATCTTTCATCCTCGCTCAAATTAATGGGGTAATCGTCGCTTTCTCGGTCCGAATCTCTCTCGCTCCACTGTAAACAACGGGGAATTGTGAGGAATCCATCCTCCTGTGACATCACGCTACTTCCGGTATGGGCAAGGCTTTTTTTTATCAGCGACCAAAAGTTGCGAACTTTATCTTCGTTGTTCTATACTAAATCCTGTCAGCAAAAATATGGCAATATCGCAAAATGATCAAGTATGACACATAGAATGGATCTGCTATCCCTGTTTAAATAAAAAAAAATCATTTCAGTAGGCCTTTAAAGTACCACATGACAGAAGAGTAAAAGTGGTTAAAATTGTGGTGATTTTTTTAATCTAACCTTTGCTCATTTGTATGTTCTCGTCCCTTTTTACTACAAGGTAAGCTTTTTTTTTTAATACAAGACATTCAAATATCACAGAACGTGACATCGCAGAAGCTCTGTCGTAAAAATGTGCAAGTCTAGGAAGTGACGTAATCTTTGCGCATGCGTGGACCGATCGGGTCCTCTGGTACCGGTCGGTCTGACCGCATTACATTGACTCAGCAGCACCACCTGTTGTTGTAAAGAGCAAATTACTGGAGATCTAAGTGCAAGTGTGTGCATTGTGCAGACTATTATTGCCAAATGTTTTAACTTAAAGGAATTATGTTTTTATAATTGTGAATCCTTTTTTACCGGCAGCCGCAGGCAACACAAGTGAGTTGCAAGATACAGTGTCTTGCCTCTAGTCTAGCATGTGTTGGTAGCATCATGGTCTGGGGCTGCACGAGTGCTGCCAAATTTAGGAGGCTGAGGGACATTCCAACAAGTACCGTGACATTTTGAAACACAGTATGACCCCCATCCCTTGGGCAACTGGGCCACATGGCTGTTTTCCAATGTAATAATGAGACCAAATACACCACCGGCAGTATTATTTAGCATATCCGGAACGATACAAAACACACGGAAAGCCGCAGAATGATGACTAATACAGTAAAAATAATTTTTTGTATTTGTTAATAATGTTTTAAAGAAGTCATATACAGTAGAGCAAGTTGATTGGGTACCTTAAGGTTATACTTAGCTGAGTAAGCGGGAAGTGGGGGTGTGTTTGCACAGATCATCCACAAGAGGAAAACTTTATGTATGTTTTAAACACTTTTTAATTCCCTGAAGTACCTCCCCTCTTTGTTGCTCGTTCTCTTCTCTCACTGCACTCATTACTGCTGGAAGTGATGCAGTATATGGAGAGGTGGGAAGGAGGGAGGAGTTTTTTGTTTGTTTTTTTGCAGGGGGGGCGCTGGCTCTGTGGGTGGGAGAGATGGAGACAGAGGAGAAGAAAATGCGAGAGAAGGCAAACGTAATGGCGGTATCTGTTTTCCCCAGTTGCTGCCTCTGGCGCTCTTCCCTTCTCCTCTCTGCTTATGAGCTGCAGAAATATTACACTTGGGGTGCATATTGCGTCGGACTCTGTATTATGATCCAGAGTGTGTTAATGATCAAACATGTCTGCCCGTAAGTGTAGATAGTACTTTATTGATTCCTTCAGGAGAGTTCCCTCAGGAAAATTTATGATTGGAGACCACAATGTATCCCACTGAATATGTGGATTTTCTCATACTGTACATTCTACTTGAATGAACAGTAAGAGTTGTTCTACCTCGTCGGTATAGTTGTCAACAATCTTTTACCCTACGATGCGATTTCACACACTTTTAGACGTCCCATATTACAGTAATTTTCAGCAATATTTTTAAGTCTCAGAGGCCCCACAATGGTGTTTTAGAAATGTGTTGGACAAAGTCTAGACTTTATGATGGAATTTCTCGACAGCTTAAAATAGCTTTTGTAAGTCCTATTGGGAACAAGTAGTTGTTGTCTGTAGTTTTAATGCTAACGAGCTATTTTTGTCTGTGCTTGTCTCCAACAGAGTGGGTGGTTTTGCCAAGTTCAAACATTGTTGCTTTCTTTAGTCAAAATTATGAGATTATGATGCCATGAGAACTAGGGAAGTCTGATAATGGCTTTTTGCCGATATCCGATATTCCAATATTGTCCAACTCTTTAATTACTGATACCGATATCAACCGATACCGATATATACAGTCGTGGAATTAACACATTATTATGCCTAATTTGGACAACCATGTATGGTGAAGATAAGGTCCTTTTAAAAAAATAAAATAAAATAAAATAAGATGAATAAATTAAAAACATTTTCTTGAATAAAAAATAAAGTAAAACAATATAAAAACAGTTACTAGTAATTAATGAAAATTAGTAAAATTAACTGTTAAAGGTTAGTACTATTAGTGGACCAGCAGCACGCACAATCATGTGTGCTTACAGACTGCATCCCTTGCAGACTGTATTGATATATAGGCAAGGCAAGGCAAGGCAAGGCAAGGCAACTTTATTTGTATAGCGCTTTTCATACACAAGGCAGACTCAAAGTGCTTCACAGACAACAAAGTGAAATGAAAGAAAATAAAAGCAAAATTAAAATGCAGACAATAAAAATAAAAACAGTGCAGACGTTAAAAGTTAAAAGATTAAAATATTTAGCTGAAAGCTAAGGTGAACATAAAAGTCTTCAGTCTAGTTTTAAAAGTAGTCCGAGCTGGGAAGAGTCTGACATCTTCAGGAAGTTTATTCCAGCTATTTGTTGCATAGTGACTGAATGATGCTCTCCCTTGATTTGAGTTTACTCTTGGAACCGCTAACAGATTGGTCTCAGAAGATCTTAGTGATCTAGAGGGCTTATATAGTGGGAGCATATCAGTGATATACTTCGGCCCTAGACCATGTAGTGATTTATATGTGAGCAGGAGGATTTTGAAATCAATTCTCTGATGTACAGGGAGCCAATGTAAGGATTTAAGAATTGGTGTAATGTGCTCACATTTTTTGGTCTTTGTTAGAACTCTAGCAGCAGCGTTCTGAACAAGCTGTAGCTGCCTGACAGTTTTTTTGGGAAGACCTGCAAGTAGACCATTACAATAGTCTAGCCTACTGGTAATAAAGGCATGTACAAGTTTTTCAAAGTCTTGAGCTGACATGAGCCCTCTAAGTCCTTTTTACATTTTTGAGGTGATAGTAGGCCGATTTTGTTACTGATTTGATGTGACTGTCGAAATGTAAATCAGAATCTAAAATAACCCCAAGATTTCTGGCTTTATTTGAGGTTTTCAGGGACAGTGATTGAAGGTGTTGGATGACTTTAAACCTTTCTTTTTTAGCACCAAAAACAATTATCTCAGTTTTATCTTCATTTAGTTGTAGGAAATTTTGGCACATCCAGTATTTGACTTGCTCAATGCACTGGCACAGAAGATCTATGGGGCGATAGTCATTTGGTGATAGCGCTACATAGATTTGGGTGTCATCGGCATAGCAATGATGGTCAATGTTATTATTTTGCATGATTTGTCCTAGTGGGAGCATATAGATGTTAAATAAAGTCGGCCCCAAGATTGAACCTTGGGGGACTCCACACGTTACGTTGGTTGGTTCTGATACAAAGTCACCAATGGAAACAAAATAGTTCCTATCTTGTAGATATGACTTGAACCAGCTTAAAACTGTGCCTGAGATCCCCACCCAGTTTTCCAACCTGTCCAAAAGTATTGAGTGGTCGACAGTGTCAAATGCAGCACTGAGGTCCAAAAGCATTAATACTGAAGTTTTGCCAGAGTCTGTGTTTAGACGGATGTCATTTATAACTTTAAGAAGGGCCGTCTCTGTGCTATGAAGAGGTCGAAATCCTGACTGGAAGTTGTTGTGGCAGCCAGTAGAAGCCAAGAAGTGATTTAGTTGTTGGAGGACAACTTTCTCAATTATTTTACTTATGAATGGTAGATTTGAAATTGGTCTGTAGTTGTTGATAACAGAGGCATCTAGGCTCTGCTTTTTTAGAAGAGGTTTAATGACTGCAGTTTTGAAAGCCTTCGGGAAATTGCCCGATTGAATAGAATTATTAACTATTTGCAAGACGTCTGTTGATAGGCAGTCAAAAACATTCTTAAAGAAGTTGGTAGGTAAAACATCAAGGCAGCAGGTGGATGACTTTAGAGCTGTCACCGTTTCCACTAGAGTTTTAGAGTCTATGGCATTAAAGCTTGCCATCATTGCTGTGTTACTTTTGCCTAAATGGGGTGGTGATCCAACTTTTTTACTTGAGATATTGATGGTGCGTCTGATGCCTTCAATTTTATCAGTATTAAAGAATGCAAACTCATTGCATTTCTGCGTGGAATGGAGTTCGGCTGGTATTTGTGTTGGGGGTTTAGTCAGTCTGTCAACAATTGTGAATAGGGTTTTGGCCTTATTTGTGTTGCTGTTTATGATATTGGAGAAGAATGTTTCTCTAGCACTTTTTAAGACTAAATTGTAGGCCTGGAGGCTCTCTTTATAGATGTCATGGTGAATATGAAATTTTGTATTCCGCCAGATTCGTTCAGCCTTCCTGCACTCTCTTCTCTGGGCTGTTACAGCAGCAGATTTTCTCCAGGGTTCCTTTTGCTTGCCAGAAATCGTTTTAACTGTAACAGGTGCAATGATATCTATGATATTCACAATTTTGGAATTAAAGTTGCTTACAAGATCATCAGCATGGCATGGGTTTAGAGGTGGTAGTGAGGAGATGGCGTTTTTAAAGAGGACATTAGCATGTTCATTTATGTACCGCTTTTTGACATTCTTTGATTCTGTTTGTGTGTCCGGAATTACAGAAATATTAAAGAAAACACAGAAATGATCAGACAATGAAGGATCAATCACAAGAACATCAGAAACATTGAGACCTTTTGTGATAATCAGGTCCAGAGTGTGTCCCTTACAATGAGTAGCCTCTTTCACATGTTGAGACAGTTCAAATGTGTCTAAAATAGTAAAAAGTTCTTTTGCGCCCTTGTCATTTAAATCGTCAATATGAAAATTAAAATCACCAGTTATAACCAGGCAGTCAAAGTCAGTGGAGATGCTAGACAATAGTTCAGTAAAATCATCAAAAAAATTTGCAGAATATTTAGGTGGCCTGTAGATAATTAACAAGATAATTTTGGGAGAGCATTTCAACACAGCACACAGGTATTCAAATGATGTAAAATCACAGAGTGACATCTGTTTCCCCTGAAACATGTTTTTAAATATAGCAGCAACCCCTCCACCTCTTTTCCCCGATCTACATATATCAATGAAGTTATAGTTGGGGGGTGCTGTCTCGATCAGAATGCTTGCACTGTTATTTTGTTCCAGCCATGTTTCAGTTAAAAACATAAAGTCAAGTTTAGAAGTGCTAATAAAATCATTGACTAAAAATGATTTGCTATTCAGAGACCTGACATTGAGCAGACCCATCCTGATGGTGTTATTGACAGGCTTCGATGTTGGCTTTGATTTGGAGAGAATAGGAATGAGATTGTTTAGGTTAGCAGGGTGGCTAAGTTTACCAATGTTTACTCTCTTGGTAGTCACAACAGGAATGTAGAAGGTGCCATGATTTGATGTAGGCAACCTTGGGCCCAGCTGATAATGTGGTCTACTGCTGAACCCTTTTCTGTATCAGAAATATTCAGGACTGCTGTCAGGGCGAGGGGGAGTGAGCAGCGTCAGAGCTGGGACGAACTACTGAAGGTGGACGTTGAGGGCGTGTAAGGGGTTGGCGTGAGAAAGGTGAAGTATGGCTGGGGGGTTGTGGAGCACGCCTTCGTGGAGGGGGTGGTGGAGGTGAGCGATGATCTAGGGGGGTAAAAATCTGAGTAGGGTGGGGCGTGAGTGGGGGTAGCTCCCGGAACTCCAAGGGGGAGAAGGGGGGAGAAAGGTCTACTTGAGGGAGGGAGAAAGATGGAGACGTGGATGGCTTGGGGGATGTGGGGGAGGGATCTTCACATGCATTCAGAATGGAGGGAGGGGCGGTAGAGGAGGATAGACACATCTCCTCTTTGCTCTGGTGTATCTCATGGTCGACGTTCTCCTTTTGCAGTGGCGGTCCTCCTTCGACGTTCCTGATAGGCTGTGTTGTGTCTTCCTTCCTCGGTGGCTCCTCTTGTCTCTTGTCCTTGGCGGTGATGATAGATGCAAGATGCAGGAAGTGAAACATGTTGTTCATGAATAGCTTTACTCCCATCTTATTCAGGCAAAGTCCGTCTGCCTTAAAAAGATGCCTGCGGTCCCAGAAAAAGCTAAAATTGTCAATAAAATGCATTGAACGAGCAAGAAGTGCACTTGATAGCCACTCATTCAGCGAGTAAAGTCTACTGAATCTCTCAGCTCCTGTCCTGATTGGGGGTAGAGGACCACTGATAAAAACGTCAGCATTCACAGCGCTGACTGTTTCAAAGAGTTTATTGAAGTGCTCTTTCAGCTCTCTTGATTGTTGTTTTACAATGTCATTAAAACCAATGTGCAGGATGATATTTTTCACATTTGGGTGTGCAGCGACAATTTCCAGGATTCTTTTTTCCATGTCAGATACCATATCCTTCGGAAAGCAGAGTACTTTGGTGTTATTATTGCTTTTCATATCTTTTACAGAAAAGTCCCCCACAATCAGATTTTCAGGAGCTCTCGTTAGCTTTCTCTGTGGTGTAAAGTTAGCAGGTCTTACCCTTCTGCGTGGTGATGGTGGGTTATTCAGGCAATCAGAGAGGGATCCATTGTCCATCAACAGTGGGGCAAACCTGTTCTTTAGTTGGACACTTGCTTGCTGGGGAGGTTTATTGGTAGTTCTCCTCTTCTCAGCTGTCCGCTGCTGTGTCCTACGTGGCAGTGGAGTTGATGACGCAGTATGCCTGGCTGAAGATGGTAGCGCAGGCCAGCCGGTCAGATCAGAGGTATCGGGGCGCTGGGTCCTGCCAGATATCCATTCTCCCTTGTCGCAGGGAGGTGGTCTTCTCTTTGGCTTTCCACCAAGTGTGTTCCAGGGAGGATTTTCACTGGTAGATTTATTACCCTCTACAGGGACCTCCCGTTTCTTCGTAGCTTCATTGTTGCTAGTTAGCTGGGTTGTAGCATGGTGCTGTCCAGTGTTTTCAGTCGACAGGAGTGCTAGAGTGGTGTTGTAGCCACATTGTCCATTCACTTCTAAATTCACTTCCAACCGATTCATTTTTATTTCCAACAGTAAAATCTTCTGTAGCAGTTTGTGGTAATATTCCGTAGAGAAAGGAGGCATCTTCTGCTGATTACCTTTAGCACTGTAGCACAGGCTCGGGCTCAGGCTTATCTTGAATGGTAGGCCTCCTCGCGTAGTGTTGAGGACGTCGTAAAAATATTGAAAAATGCCTCTGTTATCTAAAAGAAAATATAGTCCCACTGGTTTGGTAAGTATCCAAGAGCTGTTGCTCTTTGTGTAAGAAAATAGCAGCAGATAGTAGCAAAAAATGCAAGCAGAAGCGAGAGCAAGCGAGAGCAAGCAGAAAAGCGTCCATCCAGGGCAGAGGACGCTGGATGGACTATATATTGATATATAATGTAGGAACCAGAATATTAATAACAGAAAAAAACAACCCTTTTGTGTGAATGAGTGGGGAGGGAGGTTTTTTGGGTTATTGAACTAATTGTAAGTGTATCTTGTGTTTTTTATGTTGATTTAGTTTAAAAAACAAAACAAAAAAAACGATACGATAATTAAAAAAAACGATACCGATAATTTCCGATATTATATTTTAAAGCCTGCCGATATTATCGGACATATCTAATGAGAACTGTAAAAATACTCAATATTGAATTAAAATGAGTGCTGTCCCATTAACTGTTTCAATCTGATTAATCACAATCGCAGTATAATACGTGCTTACAGTGCATCCGGAAAGTAATCGTTGCTTCACTTTTTCCACATTTTATTTTACAGCATTATTCCAAAAAATAATATAATTTTATGTCCTTAACATTCTACACAAAATACTCCATAATGACAATGTGAAGTTTTAATTTTTTTTTTTAAATTCATTTAAAATACAAAAATCACATGCACATAAGTATTCACAGCCTTTGTTCATTACTTTGTTCATGCACCTTTGGCAGAAATTGCATCCTCAAATATTGAATATGATGCCACAAGCTTGGCACACTTATTTTTGGGCAGTTTTACCCATTGGTCTTTGCCCATTCTTCTTCGGGAAGCATTGGTTTTCATCCAGAATGTTTCTGTATATTGCTGCATTCATCTTAGTCTAGTCAGGGAGGTGACTAAGAACTTGATGGTCACTGTGTCAGAGCTACAGCATTCATCTGTGGAATGGCGGCGTCTGCAGGCCCACCGGACAGGCTGGCGGCGACTGCAGGCCCACGGGAGTGAGAAGTAGCTGTGCCTCCCCAGCTGCACAGCTACTTATTTGAGTTTATATGTTTCCAAGTACAAACCCAGTTTCCATATGAGTTGTGAAATTGTGTTAGATGTAAATATAAACGGAAAAAAATGATTTGCAAATCCTTTTTAACCCATATTTAATTGAATGCACTACAAAGACAAGATATTTGATGTTCAAACTCATAAACTTTTTTTTTTTTTTTTGCAAATAATAATTAACTTAGAATTTCATGGCTGCAACATGTGCCAAAGTAGTTGGGAAAGGGCATGTTCACCACTGTGTTACATGGCCTTTCCTTTTAACAACACTCAGTAAACATTTGGGAACTGAGGAGACACATTTTTTAAGCTTCTCAGGTGGAATTATTTCCCATTCTTGCTTGATGTACAGCTTAAGCTGTTCAACAGTCCGGAGTCTCCGTTGTGGTATTTTAGGCTTCATAATGCGCCACACATTTTCAATGGGAGACAGGTCTGGACTACAGGCAGGCCAGTCTAGTACCCGCACTCTTTTACTATGAAGCCACGTTGATGTAACACATGGCTTGGCATTGTCTTGCTGAAATAAGCAGGGGCGTCCAAGGTAACGTTGCTTGGATGGCAACACGTGTTGCTCCAAAACCTGTATGTACCTTTCAGCATTAATGGTGCCTTCACAGATGTGTAAGTTACCCATGTCTTGGGCACTAATACACCCCCATACCATCACAGATGCTGGCTTTTCAACTTTGCGCCTATAACAATCCGGATGGTTCTTTTCTTCTTTGGTCCGGAGGACACGACGTCCACAGTTTCCAAAAACAATTTGAAATGTGGACTCGTCAGACCACAGAACACTTTTCCACTTTGTATCAGTCCATCTTAGATGAGCTCAGGCCCAGCGAAGCAGACGGCGTTTCTGGGGGTTGTTGATAAACGGTTTTCGCCTTGCATAGGAGAGTTTTAACTTGCACTTACAGATGTAGCGACCAACTGTAGTTACTGACAATGGGTTTCTGAAGTGTTCCTGAGCCCATGTGGTGATATCCTTTACACAATAATGTTGCTTGTTGATGCAGTACAGCCTGAGGGATCTAAGGTTACGGGCTTAGCTGCTTACGTGCAGTGATTTCTCCAGATTCTCTGAGCCCTTTGATGATATTACGAAGCGTAGATGGTGAAATCCCTAAATTCCTTGCAATAGCTGGTTGAGAAAGGTTTTTCTTAAACTGTTCAACAATTTGCTCACGCATTTGTTGACAAAGTGGTGACCCTCGCTCCATCCTTGTTTGTGAATGACTGAGCATTTCATGGAATCTACTTTTAGATAGTACTTTATTGATTCCTTCAGGAGAGTTCCCTCAGGAAAATTAAAATTTATACCCAATCATGGCACCCACCTATTCCCAATTTGCCTGTTCACCTGTGAGATGTTCCAAATAAGTGTTTGATGAGCATTCCTCAACTTTATCAGTATTTATTGCCACCTTTCCCAACTTCTTTGTCACGTGTTGCTGGCATTAAATTCAAAAGTTAATGATCATTTGCAAAAAAAAAAATCTTTATCAGTTTGAACATCAAATAGGTTGTCTTTTTAGCATATTCAACTGAATATGGGTTGAAAATGATTTGCAAATCATTGTGTTGTGTTTATATTTACATCTAACACAATTTCCCAACTCATATGGAAACGGGGTTTGTAGAAGTTGTGAAGTTATCATGAACTTACCAATGAAGATGTTTAATTGGTGGTCACGTCCACAACTGGTTGCAGTAGTAGCAGGTGTTTTTCACTTAGCTTTATGGCAACAAGTAAACATGTTTGCAAAAGAAACACATCACCTGACACATAAAAGTGGGAAATGTATTTTAGAGTTAGTTTGAGGAGGCCGTGTGTCCCGGAGGAAGACACAGAAATGGCCCCAAAAGGAGCACTATGTAGAGCTGCCATGTTTAGAGAGCTGGACCCTGACTGGCACAACTCCATGGAGGTGAGTGTTTGTCAAGTGCATGATAAACATGATTTCCTCTTTTCCTCACAATGGCAGCATTTAAGTCACTTTACACCAATTTCTGCGATGTTCCGCATTTACATTCTGTTTTTAGCAAACATTAATTTTGTCTGCGATTCCAATGATACGTAAATCTATGATTCTGTTTATTCAGCGTATCGTGTGACCTAAAGTGGGGCGGTAAAAGTTTGACTTCGATTGGCGTTTCCTCCGTGTCTTTTTTTATGCTTTGCAGTGGCACCTGAAAGAATGTGACAGCGCGTGTGTCATAATCATGACGGTCAGCTGGATAAAAAAAGTAATGATAGCAGTATCATGAGTCCAGAATTTTACGCTTCGCTTAGACCGACACAATTAGGAACCGGTATCTAAAAATACTGGTACTCGCTACAGATCCCTAACGGTAACTACAAAAAAAGCAACATCATGCTAGGTTAGCCTATTTTCTGAACAAAAATCAAATGATCAATCGTATTTTTGGACCATAGGGCGCACCAGATTATAAGGCGCACTGCCAATGAGCCAGTATGTTCAGGTGTAATTTCATACAAAAGGCGCATTAAAGGCCTACTGAAACCCACTACTACCGACCACGCAGTCTGATAGTTTATATATCAATGATGAAATCTTAACATTGCAACACATGCCAATACGGCCGGGTTAACTTATAAAGTACAATTTTAAATTTCCAGGGAAACTTCCGGTTGAAAACGTCTAAGTATGATGACGTATGCGAGTGACGTCAATGGTTGAAAGGGAAGTATTCGGACACCATTGTATCCAATACAAGAAGCTCTGTTTTCATCGCAAAATTCCACAGTATTCTGGACATCTGTGTTGGTGAATCTTTTGCAATTTGTTTAATGAACAATGAAGACTGCAAAGAAGAAAGCTGTAGGTGGGATCGGTGTATTAGCGGCTGGCTGCAGCAACACAACCAGGAGGACTTTGAGATGGATAGCAGACGCGCTATCCGACGCTAGCCGCCAACCGCATTGATGATCGAGTGAAGTCCTTCGTCGCTCCGTCGATCGCTGGAACGCAGGTGAGCACGGGTGTTGATGAGCAGATGAGGGCTGGCTGGCATAGGTGGATAGCTAATGTTTTTAGCATAGCTGTGTGAGGTCCTGTAGCTAAGTTAGCTTCAATGGCGTCGTTAGCAACAGCATTGTTAACCTTCGCCAGGCTGGAAAGCATTAACCGTGTAGTTACATGTCCATGGTTTAATAGTATTGTTGATTTTCTGTCTATCCTTCCAGTCAGGGGTTTATTTATTTTGTTTCTATCTGCAGTTAAGCCCGATGCTATCCTGTTAGCTCCGTAGCTAAAGTGCTTCGCCGATGTATTGTCGTGGAGATAAAAGTCACTGTGAATATCCATTTCGCGTTCTCAACTCTCATTTTCAAGAGGATATAGTATCCGAGGTGGTTTAAAATACAAATCCGTGATCCACAGTAGAAAAAGGAGAAAGTGTGGAATCCAATGAGCCCTTTTACCTAAGTTACGGTCAGAGCGAAAAAAGATACGTCCTGCACTGCACTCTAGTCCTTCACTCTCACGTTCCTCATCCACAAATCTTTCACCCTCGCTCAAATTAATGGGGTAATCGTCGCTTTCTCGGTCCGAATTGCTCTCGCTGCTGGTGTAAACAATGGGGAAATGTGAGGAGCCTTTCAACCTATGACGTCACGACTTCCGGCACAGGCAAGGCTTTTTTTATCAGCGACCAAAAGTTGCGAACTTCATCCTAAATCCTAAATCCTTTCAGCAAAAATATGGCAATATCGCGAAATGATCAAGTATGACACATAGAATGGATCTGCTATCCCCGTTTAAATAAAAAAAAATCATTTCAGTAGGCCTTTAAAGGGGTTGTATTATGATAATTGTTTTTCTACATATAAAACACTTCTTTGTGATCTACATAACATGTAATGGTGGTTCTTTGGTTAATATGTTGCCTAGATTATGTTTTACAGATAAACTTCAAGCCGCTTTCTGACCATCTCATCACAATGCACCATTTGTGGGCCGTTTTATTCACAGGGCTCCATTTCAACAGCGCCTTCTTTGTTGTACCGATAGTTTTTAGTGCTTCCATAGCGAGCTTGCATACAGATAGAAGTTAGAACTGTACGCTACTTTGTATTAGAAATGACAACAGCGGAAGATGCATGCCACACAACCGGATGATAGAGTAAAAGAAGGAGCTTATTGACTACGGGGAAGACTATGTGCTCAAATTTTCGGGACTTATGCGGATCGCCAACACACACTCACCTACTCAGTGGCCTAGTTGTTAGAGTGTCCGCCCTGAGATCGGTAGGTTGTGAGTTCAAACCCCGGCCAAGTCATACCAAAGACTAAAAAAATGAGACCCATTACCTCCCTGCATGGCACGCAGCATCAAGGGTTGGAATTGGGGGTTAAATTACCAAAAATGATTCCCGGGCGCGGCCACCGCTGCTGCCCACTGCTCCCCTCACCTCCCAGGGAGTGAACAAGGGGATTGGTCAAATGCAGAGGACACATTTCACCACACCTAGTGTGTGTGTGACAATCATTTGTACTTTAACTTTAACTTCGGGGGACGGCGTGGCGAAGTTGGTAGAGTGGCCGTGCCAGCAATCGGAGGGTTGCTGGTTACTGGGGTTCAATCCCCACCTTCTACCATCCTAGTCACGTCCGTTGTGTCCTTGGGCAAGACACTTCACCCTTGCTCCTGATGGGTGCTGGTAGCGCCTTGCAGGGCAGCTCCCTCCGTCAGTGTGTGAATGGGTGAATGTGGAAATACTGTCAAAGCGCTTTGAGTACCTTGAATGTAGAAAAGCGCGATACAAGTATAACCCATTTATCATTTATAACTTTAACATCAGCAGGCACCAATAGGTAAGAAAAGTTGGTTTTGCATAATGTTGCGAAACAAAACGCCAGCTAATAATTCTCCTAATTGGCGCCATTTTGGGGTCCTTAATACCCATATGTTAAAGAACAGTACATCAGACTATAGTGAGGCTTTGTAGCTTACCAAAGTCGTATTAGAAACAAAATTGATAGATTTTTGAGTGCCATGTGTAAAAGTTAAAGTTAAAGTTCCAATGATTGTCACTGGAATTGGGGGTTAAATCACCAAATGATTCCCGGGCGTGGCCACCGCTGCTGCTCACTGCTCACCTCACCTCCCAGGGGGTGAACATAATGTTCTATATTCTTTTGGTGTTGCTTGCTACTTGCTCGGATAGGATATAACAGACTTTATTTATTTAATTATGTGGTTACAGTGCAAATGCAAAAAGTCCACAAAAAATAAGCTACAAACACACATGAAAACAAAAGGGAAAAATCAAAAACTCAAAGGACATAAAAGACGTTAAAGGAGCACAAAGCTGATGCAACCACTGCCACTTCAGCGGTGCCATTTATACATACAGCTACAACAGTAAAACACAACGGAAAACAACAAAATGAGCATCAAATAATACATATTTTGGACATTGGCCGGGAGTTAGTGGACAGCCAAGGACAAAGTTGGCTTTCCTGGTTGCTTTGTTGGGTCTGTTCCTGTCTCTGGCAATGCTGCCCCCTCACACAACCCCACCAAAGTAGACGATGGCGTGGAGCACAGGTGAAGCCACCACCGTGTGGGTGTGTTTGTCTATGCATGGTGCAATTGTATAGCATAATTTATTGAACAGGCGTCAGCTTGCAGTTCACACATATATCTTGTGTGCCTGCCATCTAATGGGCACACTTATCATTACACCATGTACCAAATAAAATAGTTTTGAGGTCGGTAGGAACAACCGTAATTAATACGGACATTAGGCACATCGGGTTATAAGGTGCACTGTTGATTTTTGAGAAAAATAAAGGATTTTAAGTGCATATAGTCCACAAATATGGTAATTAACCACTGCCACGTCTATAGCTGGTTGAGGGATAGTTTGTGCATTATATTTTAAGATGTGTAGAGAAAACTTTGATTTAATTGTTTTTTCCTTGCTCTGTGAAGTGGTGTGCATATAAACGACGATGGCTCATTACGTAATGGGTCAGAAGTGGTTTCATTTTGTGAGGAAGGAGGCTTTTCCCTCATGACGCCAGGAATACCCACAACTTCCCAAGCGCCTCTTCACTCCGAAGTAGAGCAAACAAATTAAGAAGGTGATAGATTTTCCCCACCCTTAGTGCTCAAAAACAAGTTCTTGGCACATATTATTATTATTATTACAATAGCCAAAGTCCAATTTGCATAATAGTGTAAGTTTAACACCTTAAATGTTAACAAGCACATGCTTAAATTTTTGTTTTGTCTTAACACACAACAATGACAAAATTGTTGAATACTGAGGAAATCACATTGTAAATGCGTATGTACATGAGTATTATTATTGTATGATCAAGCAAGGTGTATGCAATAAACTGTACCGTGGAACACCAGAATTCCTCTGACGTTGTAAAAGTCGAGCAAATGTATTTTAAAAATTACCTTGAGAGTTGCAGAAAGTGTTGGCGTCAATACCGATGTCACACAATCCCTGAGCATACTTGGAGTGGCTATTAAATATTTTACTTTATAAGAGAAAAAAAAATGTGAGCAGAGAAGAAATATAAACTGCAAACGTTTATACACATTGACGTCCCACTGGGGTGAGTTTTCCTTGCCCGTATGTGGGCTCTGTACCGAGGATGTCGTTTTGGCTTGTACAGCCCTTTGAGACACTTGTGATTTAGGGCTATATACATAAACATTGATTGATGATTGATTGATTATACAATACATTATGTAGTCTGACATTGAAAGCAGTAAGACTCCAAAGATGTCCCAATACTTCCGCTCTTTTGGTGTCACAATATATTCTTCAAGCATCAGCATATTTATCACTTCAACATTTTTACACTTGTGTTAAACTGTTATTTTATAAAGTTTTCAAGGTTGGGACATATTCAAGTTTGGAACAGTTTATTTCTAGGGGTGCTCAAAAAATCGGTTTTCATCCGAATCACGATTCCTATTTAAGCCGATTCTAAATTAATTCATAATTTCCAAAAATCTAATGTTTTGTGTGTCTTCTTAAGAATACATTTTTAGGCCATCTCCATGTAGTAGTCAGCAACCAAGACGGAGTTTTGTAACCTGTAACCTGTTTTGAAAAGATTGTATTACAATTTTTATACCAAATGATACATTACGAGAATCAATTTGATTTAAGATTTGTGTTAAATTAAGAATCGATTCTGAATCGAATGGTCTCTGTTGCGTTCTGGTCGCATTGTTGCGGTGGTCGTGTTAATAGGATGTGGAAAGACAGACAGCGCGCAGGTAAGAGTCTTTCAATTCCAATAACAGCCGAAAACACGAAAAGGGACTTCATGAGCAGGTATCGGACACCTCGGTCTCCTTGGACGTATCCTCGCTCATCCGTGCGGACTGGGCACTTGCCGAGAATTTGTTTGGTCTGCTCCTGTCTCTGGCCATGCTCCCCCCACCCCAACAGATGATGGCGTGGAACACCGCAGAGGCCACCACAGTCTATGTGTTATTTTTTTGTTGTTGTTTTACTTTTGTGGCTGTGTGTAGACGTGGCTGGTTGCATCAGCTATGCTCTTTTAATGTATTTAATGTCGATCTTTGATGTTTCCCTCTGACACACATGTTTATGTGTGCTATGGCTATGAGGTTTTTTTCTTCCTTGGCCTCAGTCTGGACCCTCAGGGGCCCAGGCTTAGACTGGGCGCCGGATGTTGGCAGACCCAACAGCGGTCCTGTTCTGTATCCCTGTAATGTTTGTCTGCTCTTGAATGGGATTGTGCTGAAAAACTTAATTTCCCCTCAAGGATTATTAAAGTATTTCTGATTCTGATTTTGATTGTGAGGCTCGAAGGTGCACAGAGAACCCAAGTCAAGACTCAGTTTAGCATAAGCAGTAGTGTAAAGCAAACAAGAACACAAGCAGTCGCATGTAGCGAACAAGCGAAGTAAAACCGGAAATGCCAACAGTCACATAAGGCGAACATCCCAACAAAACCAAAACAAGACATGTTCTGCCAGGACAGGTCATGACAGTCACCACAAGAATCAGATTTAAATGTGAGGTGCCCAAAGATTGCTACCTTTAATTATTTCTATTTCTGTTATTGCGTATGGGAAACATCGATCTGGCATAGTGTTGTCCCGATACCAATATTTTGGTACCGGTACTAAAATGTATTTCGGTACTTTTTTAAATAAAGGCAACCACAAAAAATTTCATTATTGGCTTTATTTTAACAAAAAATCTTAGGGTACATTAAACATATGTTTCTTATTGCATTGTTGTCCTTAAATGAAATAGTGAGCATACAAGACACTGTGTCTTTTGGTAGTACGTAAACAAACAAAGGCTCATAATTTAGCTGCTGACAAATGCAGTAACGTATTGTCATTTATCATTCTATTAATTCGTCAAAATTATTAAGGACAAGTGGTAGAAAATTAATTATTAATCCTCTTGTTCATTTACTGTTAATATCTGGTTATTTACTGTTTTAACATGTTCTATCTACACTTCTGTTAAAATGTAATAATTACTTATTCTTCTGTTGTTAGATACTTTACATTAGTTTTGGATGATACCACAAATTTGGGTATCGATCCTATACCAAGTCGTTACAGGATCAGGCATTGGTCATATTCAATGTCCTCGTGTGTCCAGGGACATATTTCCTGAGTTTATAAACATAATATAAATACAAAAACAACGAAAAAAGATTTTGTAATGCTAAATAATATCGATGTAATCATAGTAGTATCGACTAGATACCTCCTGTACCTGGTATCATTACAGTGGATGTTAGGTGTAGATCCACCAATGGCGTTTGTTTCTATTGTAGCATCCCGGAAGAGTTGGTGCTGCAGGGAATTCTAGGAATTTGTTCTGTAGTGTTTATGTTGTGTTGCGTTGCAAATATTCTCCCAAAATATGTATGTCATTGTTGTTAAGTGTGATTTCACTATATGGCGCATATTTATGATATTGTTGGCGTTGTTCATACGGCCTCCCTTAGTGTGACATGTGTGGCTGTTGACTAAGTATGCCCTTCATTCACATATGATTAGTGTGTATAAAGTAAAGATGATCGTATTATTGGTCAAGGAGAGGTCATAATGAATTATTGTCTTGTCTTTGTCATCTATGGACATGTTTTATCACAGCAATTATCATGACTCCGGTGTGCTGCGGTGAGTAGTGCAGCATGTTTAGCTATCAGTCGTCCTACAGGGTTGATACTTGAAATAAATATTCTCAGTGACGTGCAGTCAGGGGAGGCAGGTGAGGCGGGGCCTCACGTGCCATCATAGAAAGAAAAAACATTTAAAAAGAAAAAAAAATAATTAAATTGTTATATATATCCAGTGATTATACTATAAAGTTATTTTCCATTTAACTTCACCAGTTTTAGATTATTTTTATTCAAAATCGCTGAATTTTCACATTTGCCGTTCAAATACTGAGAAGAGACGGTGCGGTGATCAGCAGCCAGTTGAGGCACGTCACTGCATTGCGCCTCAACATGGATTGCGGACTCGGCTAACTGCTGGCCTGCTGTGCAGTGAGACCGTATTGCTATATGAATTATATTATACATTTCCATAGTTAAGTTAGCTGAGGTATATAATGTACAGTGTATTTTGTCAACAACTGTATGTGTGTAAGTATTTCTTGTGCTGAGCAATCATAAAACTGCTGCGAAGACGCACTGGCTGAGGCTCGCAGTAATCCCGCCTCCTGGTGGTAGAGAATGCACCCCCGCCGTAGAATGCACCCCCTGACGGGAGTGTTATATCAACTAAAGCCCACACTTAAACTTTCCACGTGCAAGATTGAATCTATTTAAAAAAGTTATTTAATAAGAAGCCAAAAAGTGCAAAAACAATAATGTTCGTGTTGGAGGAGTTGTGACATCCTCAGTGCTGAGCTCTGTAGAACTTGCACCTGGCTCGCTGACAACAAGCTATCCATCCACTTGGGTAAAACAGAATCCATCCTGTTTGGGTCCCACATCAAACTTAAGAGAGTCAATGACTTCAACATAAAAGTAGGTGACAGTGTCATCACCAGGAAAGATGAGGTCACCTACCTAGGTTCCATTCTAGAGGCTAACCTTTCCTGTGACAAAATGGCAACCAAGGTAATCAAAAAGGTTAACCAACGAACGAGATTTCTCTACAGAATTTCCTCTCTGGTCAACAAAAGCACCTTGAGGATTCTGGCGGGAACTCTCGTTCAACCCTTTTTCGATTATGCATGCACCTCCTGGTACCCTAGCACCTCCAGAACCCTCAAATCTAAACTCCAAACATCTCAGAACAAGCTAGTCAGGTTACTTCTAGACCTCCACCCCAGATCCCACCTCACTCCTACCCACTTCTCTAAAGTGGGCTGGCTCAAGGTGGAGGACAGAGTTAAACAACTTGCACTGAGCCTAGTCTATAAAATCCGCTACACCTCCCTGATACCGAAGTACATGTCAAACTACTTCCTTAACGTAAATGACCGCCATAACCACAACACCAGGGGGAGCTCCACTAACCACGTTAAACCCAGATTCCGAACTAACAAAGGTCTTAACTCATTCTCTTTCTATGCCACATCAATGTGGAATGCGCTCCCAACAGGTATAAAAGAAAGGGCATCTCTATCCTCCTTCAAAACCGCAATAAAAGTTCACCTCCAGGCAGCTACAACCCTAAACTAACACCCTCCCCGGATTGCTAATAATCAAATGTAAACAATCAAATGCAGATACTTTTTCTTTTTCTTATGCCTTCTGATCTCTCTCTCTCTCTCTCTCTCTATGTCCACTACTTGATGTCCATACCCCCCCCCCACCCCCCCCATCCACACCCCTGATTGTAAATAATGTAAATAATTCAATGTGATTATCTTGTGTGATGACTGTATTATGATGATAGTATATATGATAGTATATATCTGTATCATGAATCAATTTAAGTGGACCCCGACTTAAACAAGTTGAAAAACTTATTCGGGTGTTACCTTTTAGTGGTCAATTGTACGGAATATGTACTTCACTGTGCAACCTACTAATAAAAGTCTCAATCAATCAAATCAATCAATCAATGACTGCAGGGCCACAACATTAGGTACACCTGCAGACTGCAGCACGGATTTCATATTTCATTCATTCACAACTCCTCCAACACGAACATTATTGTTTTTGCACTTTTTGGCTTCTTATTAAATAACTTTTTTAAATAGATTCAATCGTGCACGTGGAAAGTTTAAGTGTGGGCTTTAGTTGATATAACACTCCCGTCAGGGGGTGCATTCTATACGGCGGGGGTGCATTATCCAGCACTACAGCGGCGCATGGACTTCATTTATAAGCAGGGGCGGATTAAGAAATTTTGGCCCCCTGGGCCTGACATGGTCTTGGCCCCTCAACCCCCCGCGCGTGTGGGCGCACACACACGCACGCACTATGCAAGAAATACTGTATACTGTGAACAGACATGCACACTGTACTGTACAGAAGAGTGCACATACTGCACACACACTATTAGGTATACCACACAGACACTGACAAGCACAGGTTTCACACAGACACAGGGGGAGGGGATAAATGGCCTAAAAATAAACATTTTTGAAAATGATTACGCCCACTTCAGTGATGGTGCATTGGGTCATTTGAGAGATATTATGTATTGGAAGTTGGTAGCTATCATGAAATAAACCCCCCAACCCACCCAAAAAACTAAATCGGACATGATTTTTGCCCCCTTTTCCTCCCTTCTATCATTAAAAATAAAATAATATCTTAGGAAAACACATTGGCATAACGGCAGCTGTGCAGCAAATTGAGGCTCAAAGTCTGTATCTATTTGTGGTTAAGCTTGAGGAGAAGGAGAAAGGTAAAATGATAACATGCATCGGAGAGCACCACAAAGAAAGGTGTAGGCCAGTTCATGGTACAAGGGCTGCATGCAGGTCAAGATAGCCCATTTCCAAGAATGCTATAGTGGCTGGACAGGCACTGGACATGTCCTGAACTCAGTGTCAGACGTGGCTGCCGAATACTTGGATGAAGTGAAGCAGCTGACAGATCTCATGCTGCCCCATCTGAAGACTGTCCTGGCCAGGCAGAGGATGGATGAGGAGACCTTCCCAATGGACCCTGTCAGTGAACAGGCTAGTAACATTGATGGCACCCCTGTGCACAACATTGGGATGGAGAGACAATGTGGCAAGGTGGACTACAAACTGAAGAAGTTGGGCACACTGAACGCAGTCAATAGGTCAATAATTTTACAGAAGAGCCAGGAGCTTCAGAGGTTTCAAGGCAGCAGCACAAGCAAAAAGGGAGGTTGAACTCAACTGGAGTAAATTCATGAAGGCAAAATTCGAGAGTAGGGCAGATGAGAAACAAGAGATGGCTCAAAGAAAGGAGAGTAAGAGACTAGACATGCTGGACACACTGAAATCTTTTGATGGCCCCTTCACGATAGTGGGGAAGTTGAAAAGTTCCTTGTGGATGAAAGTCTGCACAAGAATGCAAAGCTGCAGAGAATGAAGCTTGAGGTTCAGTTTGCCAGAGAAAGCACCAAGCTTCTGCCTAAAGTCAATCCTATCTTCACAATCCAGGTGACACTTCCCAGAAATGGCAAAAGTGCAATTCTCCAAGTCATAATGGATACTTAGAATTTTATGGTGGTGGTAAGTATTCATGAAAACAGGTAGCCTAACATTAGTGAATGGGTGAATTCTGGAAATAACCTAAAAATCTTACACAGTGCACCTTTAAGCAAGGGGTTTCTTTCGTGCTTTCAATTTTGCAAAATCATCCACCACATCATTGAAGTCCAACTCTCTTGTCAGCTCACTCTCAATTGCCATTAGAGATAACGCATTTAATCTTTTCTGAGTCATTCTTGTGCGCAGCTCATTTTTTACTCTTGACAAAAGAGAGAATGAGCGTTCTCCCTCACAGTTACTGACCGGTAGAGTGAGAAAAATCTGTAGCGCAATGTATGTATTAGGAAACGTAGGCTGTAGTCCAAAATGTATTATTGTTTTGAGCAGTCCTGAAGGGGTCCTCTCCTCATCAGTGTTGTTGAGCTGTATAAAAGATTTGAACTGTATAAGCTCCTGTCCAAGACTTTCATTGAGGTCAGATGGGTATGATTCAGTGAGAATCTTGGCCTTGTGAAGGACTGAAGCATTGGACTCTGTATCCAAAGAGAAAAGGACACTGAACAAATTGTTCAGATGTTTGTAGGCCTCCAGACGGTGATTAAGGCTTGAACTCAGTTGATCAATAGAGGCAATAAATGTCTCTATTTGAAACAGTTGCCTTCCCTCAAGCACAACATCTGGGGATGCTGATTCATCAGCAAACTTTTTACGTTTCCTCGTCCGTTCAGCCCTGTAAGATGGGGTGCCACCCAACATGTTTAAGGCTTTCTGCTCAAAATGATCAAATAGATCTCTTTGGGAGAGAACAAAGGTGCGCAGAGATTCCAGCAATCTAACTGCTGTACCAAGGTCCATGTCTGCTTTTTGAAGTTGCAGACTTGTGGCCTGAAATCTGGACAGAACAGTGTCCCAAAAGCCTGCCATGAAGGCCATCTCAAGTGAATCCAGCTTCCGCACTAGACTGTCAGCTTCAGTTCGTGTGTCTCGTTTCTCTGTGTCATCAGTGGAAATAACCTGTAGTGCTGCTTTTATTTTACTGTAGTTCTGCCACAGTGCTTTGGTAGATTCTGCACGGCAACTCCAACGCGTGTTGGATAAAGCTTTAAGTGTGAGATCTATGTTGGAATTGCCAAATACCCTGTCCCATCGGTGTGTGGATGCAGTTGTGAAGTTGTAAATAGACTGAATCAAGTCAAAATACTTAGAGACTTCATTTCCACATCTGTCAATGCTGTTGACTCCCACCAAATTCAAAGAGTGAGCTGCACATGGAATATAGTGTATTAATGGGTTGCTTTTCTTTAAGTGAGCCTGCAACCCATTATACCTCCCTGACATGTTGCTGGCATTATCATAAGCCTGCCCCCTGCAATTTGACAGCTCTAACCCTAGATTTTCCAACACAGACATGACACAGTTAGCCAAACTTTCACCTGTATGGCTAGTAATGGGCTCAAAACCCACAAAGCGTTCAACAACACTGCCCTCTTTGCTAACAAAACGGAATATGAATGTCAATTGGTCCACATGAGATAAATCTGGGGTTGAATCCACAATGATAGAGTAGTATTTGCTTGCTTGCAGTTCATCTGCTATAGCCTGTTTGGTTTTTGCACCCATCAATTCAATGAATTCCTCACAAATGGTGGAGGACAGATATGAGGTATTACCTCGACCCATCTGCCCAAACTTTCTGATGTGATCCTTTAGAAAGGGATCAAATTCAGCCAGGACCTCCAGAATACCAAGGTAGTTCCCATTGAGAGGAGACCCTAACGATTCATTTTTACCCCTAAATGCAAGGCCCCTTTCTGCAAGGAATTTAATGACTGCAACAACTCTTTGTAACACCTGCCTCCAATAGCTGCTCTCTGCCTGAAACTGTTTGAACAGGTCTGCATCAACTGTGGCACCTTTGGCGCGGTTCAAGACTGCTTGCATGCAGGTTATGTGCTCAGCACTTCGCTCATGTTCACCAAATCTTTCTGAGTGTTTCCAATCACAATAGCCTGTCACAAAAGAATGCGTTTTTGGGGAAAACAGTTTGCATGCAAAGCAGTAAACATTACCAGTAGAGGGAGAGTACATCAGCCACTCTCTTTGTACTCGTTGTCCATTGGGCAAGTGTGAAGTAAAATGTTCATTGTTTAGGCATCGGGTTTTGCCTCCTAGCCCACTGTTCCTCACAGAAGCTGGATAATGGCTGTGACGGTTGTGAAATGATTTTGCACCTCTTTGAATAAGAACTTCCTTCATTGACTCAGTGAGGGTCTCAGCCCATTTAGCGGGATCACTAGGTAGAGTTGTCACTGTAGATGGTGTTGAAGAAAGATTCAGCTCATTTTCTATGCTGTCCAGAGGTGCAGTGACCTCACATTCATCCGAGCAACTGGCTACTGCTGAATTGGTTGAATCATAAGCATCAGAAGCATTTGGTTCAGTGTCTACACTTGTAGTGGTCTCAGGATCTTGGGAGCTACATGCTAGCTCAGGTGCATTGCTAACCTTAGCTGAATTTGCAGTAGCATTTATAGAATTGCTTTCAGCAGATGTCTTTGTACTGAAGAAGCTGGAGATATTTGGAACACTCTCAAGTAAAACTGATTCCTTTTTTTTCTTTTCTTGCTGAATTTTTTTTCTAGCTCCTCCACTTAAACGTTTATGATCCATATTTCCCTTCTTTCTTTGCACATTGGCTCTTTGCCTATCACAACAGATAAACCAACTATGTGTGTGTGTGTGTGTGTGTGTGTGTGTGTGTGTGTGTGTGTGTGTGTGTGTGTGTGTGTGTGTGTGTGTGTGTGTGAGTTTGTTTGTGTGTTTATGATCGGTGCTGCTTCCTTCAAGTGTGTGAGGTGATTTAGAAAACTAGCAACCCAGCATCAACACTCCAAAGCAGAGAATAACAGCTTACTAGCATAGACAATTGAGAGCAGAGAATCAACTGATTCGTCTGATAGACAGCAGGAGAGCAGAGTGGTCAGTGATGATCGAATCAAGAAAATGTCTAAATGGCAAGGGAACAGACTGATTTGTACTGAGGAGAAAGAGAGAGAGAGCCAATTACAGTGAAATATATTCCAAAAGAGCCAAGTGACTAGCTGAAGGCAGGGACAAATGCCTTGGAGTGACCAACAAGAGTGCAAAGTACCAAATGGCAAAATGTGGAAAGACCAACAGGCAGATCTGCTTTTACCTCTTATCTTCACAACCAAAAAGTTGCTAAATGATGTTTTCAGTCGCTAGCCAGGTATGGCCAAAAGACGCGAAATCTAGCGGCAAAGTCGGTCAATCACACTGACAGTGAAACAAATATTTTGAAAAGATAATAATTGTACACCTTTGTGCACTTTAGTCTTCTATCTAAATATTTTCACAAAGGACACCAAGGCAGCTTGCTAGCTATGATGGGAGCAACAATGTCTGATAGACAGCAGGAGAGCAGAGTGGTCAGTGATGATCCAATCAAGAAAATGTCTAAATGGCAAGGGAACAGACTGATTTGTACTGAGGAGAAAGAGAGAGCCAAGTACAGTTAAATATATTCCAGAGCCAAGTGACTAACTGAAGGCAAAGACAACAGCCAGATACCTTAGCAGAGACCAACAAGAATTCAAAGTACCTAATAGCAAGATGGCGAGACCAACAAAATAAATTGTATTAGGATTTAATTTATTAACGTTAATCTTAACAGCCAAAAAGTTGCTGAATAATGTTTGTAGTCGCTAGCCAGGTATGCCCAAAACAAGAGTCGCTAAACCTAGCAGCAAAGTTGCTTAATTGCAACACACTCTAGGATTCAGGGGAATTAAGGATAATAAAGATATTAATTGTACAACTTTTTGTACTTTTTTTCTAGTTTTTTGAGTCGCCAGCCATGTATGGCCAAAAGTCGCTAATTGAATGCCAACGTTGCTTAATCGCCAACACACTGGGACTCACTGAAGGACTGACTGAATAAAAAAGATAATTAAGATAATTGTGTACTTTTCTCTTCTGATATTTTCTCTAAGGACCCCAAGCTATCTGCAAGCAGCAATAATGTCTGACAGACAGGAGAGCAGAGTGGTCAGTGATGAATGGCAAGGGAACAGGCTGATTTGTACTGAGGAGAAAGAGAGAGAGAGAGCCAATTACAGTGAAATATATTCCAAAAGAGCCAAGTGACTAGCTGAAGGCAGGGACAAATGCCTTGGAGTGACCAAGAAGAGTGCAAAGTACCAAATGGCAAAATGTGGGAAGACCAACAGGAAGATCTGCTTTTACCACTTATCTTCACAACCAAAAAGTCGCTAAATGATGTTTTTAGTCGCTAGCCAGGTATGGCCAAAAGACGCGAAATCTAGCGGCAAAGTCGGTCAATCACACAGTGAAACAAATAATTTTAAAAAGATAGTAATCGTACAATGTCTTGTACTTTTGTCTTCTTTCTTAATATTTCTCAAAGGACACCAAAATGTCGCTATCTGCAGGCAGCTTGCTAGCTATGATGGCAGCAACAATGTACCTTAGAGTGACTGACCAACAAGAGCTCAAAGTACCTAATGGCAAAATGTGGAGAGACAGACACAATAAATTGCATTAAGATGAAGAGAACTGTTGCTATTATTAATCTTAACATCAACCAGAAAGTCGCTAAATGTCACCAGCCAGGTATGGCCAAAAGTCGCTTAATTGGCCACACACAGTAACAGAGAAACTAACAAAAAAAAGATCATAAAGATAATAGTTGTACAACTGTGTGTACTTTTGTCTTCTTTCTAAATATTTTCCCAAAGGACACCAAAATGTTGCTATCTGCAGGCGGGAGCGTGCCTATGTTCCCCGGGTCCTATGTTCCCCGGGTCCTATGTTCCCCGGTTGTTCCTGGGTCTTTGTATGCGACCGGGGAACTTAGGACCCTTTTTCTAAAAAAGGGTCCTATGTTCCCTGCATTGTATCTGGCGAAATTGCGAAATTGTGCCCTGACCAAAACCATCCCTAAACCTAACCTGTCACAGGGCGTTGTGGAGCACTTTTTTTTGGCGAAATTGTGCCCTGACCAAAACTATCCCTAAACCTAACCTGTCACAGGGCGTTGTGGAGCACTTTTTTGGCGAAATTGTGCCCTGACCAAAACCATCCCTAAACCTAACCTGTCACAGGGCGTGCGGCAGCAGATAGAGCAACTCAAACGCGAACTTCCTTCCTTCGACAACTTAAACGCGTCTCTGTCATGCGTGTCTGCGTGCGTCTTACTTATTGGAAGCAGCGGGGAACATAGAACCCTTTTCTGGAAAAAGTGTTGTACGTTCCCCGCAGCGGGGAACATAGAACCCTTTTTTTTAAAAAGGGTCCTTAGTTCCCCGGTAGAGGGGAACATAGGACCCGGGTAACATAGGGACGGGGAACATAGGGATGACCCGCTGCAGGCAGCTTGCTAGCTATGATGGCAGCAACGATGTCTGCCAGACAGGAGAGAGTGGTCAGTGACGATCGAATCGAGAAAATGACAAAATGGGTCAAAGACCAAAAAGTTATTAACTGACAGCAGTGACAAATGTCAGACTGTAAACTTTCTCGAAAGAAAAGGACAAAATGGGAAGATGCTGATAATAACAGCAAAATGGAAAATATAAGAATTTCCAAGTAATGCTCAACTCAAGTGTGTGTGTGTGTGTGTGTGCGCGCGTTAAACTTCTTGTTGAATGATTTCAAATTATCTCTGAGTCTGAACTGAGGGAAAGGAAACCAAATTTTGAGCAGTCTCTCACGAGTTCAAAATACCAAATGAGGAGATTCTAAAAGAACAGACCGGTTTATGAAAGACTTGATGGGGGAGGGGCACAGCTAAGAATACTTGAGTGAGATTCTGTGATCCAAATTCGAGATAGAGCTTTTTGATAATGATAATTTGTCAGAGTAAGGTTGTGTAATCAAAATTTGAGAATGAGCTTTGTCAATCAATCAAGAATATTTGCATTAAGTTCTGTGATCAAAATTCAGAAACAACCTTTAATAATTGATAAAGAATATGTGAGTGAGGTTGTGTGATCCATCCAATTTGAGAATTAGCTTTGATAATAATGATTGAGAGCCTCTGGCCCTCTGTGGATCATGGCCGCGGGGCCAATTTTGCCTGGCCCCTTGGGGCCTCTGTGGGTCGTGGCCGCGGGGCCAAGTTGGCCTGGCCCCTTGGGGCCTCTGACCCTCTATGGATCGGGGCCAAGTTGGCCTGACCCCTCGGGGCCTCTGGCCCTCTATGGATCATGGCCGCGGGGCCAAGTTGGCCTGACCCCTTAGGACCTCAGGCCCTCTGTGGGTCGCGGCCGCGGGGCCAAGTTGACCTGGCCCCTTGGGGCCTCTTACCCTCTATGGATCGTGGCCGCGGGGCCAATTTGACCTGGCCCCTTGGGGCCTCTGGCCTTCTGTGGCTCGCGGCCGCGGGGCCAAGTTGGCCTGGCCCTTTGGGGCCTCTGGCCTTCTGTGGGTCGTGGCCGCGGGGCCAAGTTGGCCTGGCCCCTTGGGGCCTCTGACCGTCTATGGATCGTGGCCGCGGGGCCAAGTTGACCTGGCCCCCTGGGGCCTCTGACCCTCTATGGATCGTGGCCGCGGGGCCAAGTTGGCCTGGCCCCTTGGGGCCTCTGACCGTCTATGGATCATGGCCGCGGGGCCATGTTGGCCTGGCCCCTTGGGGCCTCTGGCCCTCTGTGGGTCGCGGCCGCGGGGCCAAGTTGACCTGGCCCCTTGGGGCCTCTTACCCTCTATGGATCATGGCCGCGGGGCCAAGTTGGCCTGGCCCCTTGGGGCTTAAGATTATTATTTTTGCAAAAGTAGTTTTGCTTGGGTCGCGGCCGCGGGGCCAAGTTGGCCTGGCCCCTTGGGGCCTCTGGCCCCCTGGGCCTGGGCCCGGTAGGCCCGGTCATTAATCCACCTATGTTTATAAGTAAAGGTAAGACCATAACGTTTTTTTTATTAAATGTGCTTTTTTGTGTGCTACAGTTTGTATGTGTAAAGTTAAAGTTAAGTTAAAGTACCAATGATTGTCACACACACACTAGGTGTGATGAAATGTGTCCTCTGCATTTGACCCATCCCCTTGATCACCCCCTGGGAGGTGAGGGGAGCAGTGGGCAGCAGTGGCGCCGTGCCCGGGAATAATTTTTGGGGATTTAACCCCCAATTCCAACCCTTGATGCTGAGTGCCAAGCAGGGAAGAATGCTGGTATGAGCTTTTAAACATAACCCGTTAACTGCTGCCAATCAAATGGTGAATAAGATACTCTTTAGGGTTCATATGTTTGTAAATCTGACTGTGATGAAGTCAGTGCCTCACCAGCCATTAACCTCACCGCACGTCACTGAACGTTCTTCATGGAGACAAGGATTAGTGAAGTAGTTACAACACCTCTTCCGGTGGGCGTTTCAGTGTTATAGCTTCACCTTTTTCTTTGGTTATTAAGCCAAAATTTTGTCCATTCTCCCTTTTCTGTCTACACACTGTGTCTGCTTGTAAGTACTCGGTGATTGTGCACTGTCGAACATGCTCCTCTGCATGACACGACGTGACAACAACGACGGGTGGCGGACCGGTACTTTTTAGAGGCGGTATAGTACCGAATATGATTCATTAGTATCACGGTACTATACTAATACCGGTATACCGTAAAACTCTAATTTGGCATTGATAGTTTATATTGATACTAAAAAAATATCAGCGATGAAGGGCAGCCATATGTGTGCACACAAACATGTGGACAGTAAAATTAGACTGCACCGCCATCATACATGCTTACCATCACAGTGCTGGTCAACACTGCAATGTATTGTTCAGTGTGTGTTAGTGAGCTTGAGAGATCCTATTTATGAGTGTGTCTGCTCTTCTAAGCGTTTGCACAGCTTGAAAATGTGTGTGTGTGTGTGTGTGTGTGTGTGTGTGTGTGTGTGTGTGTGTGTGTGTGTGTGTGTGTGTGTGTGTGTGTGTGTGTGTGTGTGTGTGTGTGTGTGTGTGTGTGTGTGTGTGCGCATTTGATAGGAAGCATATGTTCAATCTCCCTTCACTTGCTTGTGTACTTTTGTGTGCACACACACCAGCAACGATATAAAAATGGCAAAAACAGTTGTGTGAGGGCAAATGGCCGCCGCCGTGGCTCACATCGGTCTCCCGCTGTGGCAAATAGGAAGGAGTGAAATATTTCGTAATCTAAATGTAAATGGAATTTAAAATTTACCGGCGGGTTCTTTGTAATTGCGCGCGCCAAAATTTATTGGAGGTGTGTTTGTGTAAGGTGCGTGCAAGTAAGGGGGGGGGGGTATTATGAGCGTGAGGAAGGAATAAAGAGAACAAATGAGAGCGCGAGAGATGATTTATGGGAAGTTTTGGTGTTTGGGTTTAATTGTGGCAAACGTGCAGACGGGCGCAGTGTGGGGGAAAAGCAGCTCGTGAAAGAAATTTACATGAAACAACTTGACTTTTCATTGTATGCCATTTTGCAATTTGTTGGATATTCATTGGCCACTCCTCATAAAGGGCAGGGGGTGGACCAATAGCAATGTTTTTATTTCCTTCTTATTTATTTTACAACAATTTTCCCATAGGAAATATTAGCAGTGCAAATAATCTGTTCCAGGGTCAAACAACGGCTACCATCAAATATGTATTACTGTACAGAAAATGTTATGTGTTAACACTCTTAAATATCATGCAAGAGTAAAAAGCAGTTAGTCAATGTATATTAGAGCTAAAAACATATGGCATGATCTACTAAAGTCCAACAACCATGCTAACCATACAACCATACAAAATTGTGAGTACTAGCAAAGCGCTATACAAGTATAACCCATTTATCATTACTCTTAGTAGGTGTTATGCGGGTGTTTTACTAAGAGTGCGTATAAAACTGATAACTGTGAAAGTGGTGCAGACCTCACTTTTTAAATGATGATTTGTTCTGCCCTCTCTCACGCTGTCATTGGAAGAACCCATGCAATAAGGCCTGACTCCACTTACCTAAGAAGAGCGCATACGCAGAATCATTCAATCAAATCAAAATTAAAAATGTATTTATATAGCCCTTGATCAAATGCCTCAAAGGGCTTCACAATAAACCACAACAACATCCTCGGATCTGAACCCACAGCCGGGCAAGAACAAACTCAACTCAATGGGAACAATGAGAAAGCTTAGGAAGGTCCACCTCTGGTCCTGACTTGGAACAGCTAGGGCTTCCTCATCCTCAGGAGAAGGGGGTAGAGCAGAAAAGAGAAGTGGCAGATTTAAAGGCTAAGGTATATACATGAGTTACTGAAGTAGCATCTCTAACTGATACTGTTACTGTTAACTGTAGGGCAAGGGTGTCCAAACTTTTTCCACTGAGGACCGCACACTGAAAAATCAAAGCAAGCGGGGGCCATTTTTATATTTTTTATTTTAAAAACCAATACAATATATGTATAAAAAATATACATTTAGGCCTCCACTCAAGCTTGATCCCAGGGACCCCAAAGGGTTTTGGTCAAAAAAATATTTAAAATGTGTCATTATTCAGTATTATTATTTTTATAAATAAAAGATAAATGGGTTATACTTGTATAGCGCTTTTCTACCTTTAAGGTACTCAAAGCACTTTGACAGTATTTCCACATTTACCCATTCACACACACATTCACACACTGATGGCGGGAGCTGCCATGCAAGGCATTGCTTTGACAGTATTTCCACATTTACCCATTCACACACACATTCACACACTGATGGCGGGAGCTGCCATGCAAGGCGCTAACCAGCAGCCATCAGAGGCAAAGGGTGAAGTGTCTTGCCCAAGGACACAACGGACGTGACTAGGAAGGTAGGAATTGAACCCCAGTAACCAGCAACACTCCGATTGCTGGCACAGCCACTCTACCAACTTCGCCACGCCGTCCGTTATTATTCAAGTTTTAAAATCTCTAGATAAACTTAGGTCTATCTGTCAATATAACATTTTTAAAGATTTAAGTTGTATGCTCTTTTTGTCAAAGAAAACTGTTTTTTAAAGAAAAAAAAAACACAAAATATGCAATACTTTCACCCAATACAATTTTTAGGTGGAACATTTGAGATTATATAATAATTGGAGCCTAAAAAGGTCAATAACTCATAACACCATTGATTTTAATTCATTATTATTTTTTGAGCAATGACACTTAAAAACAAATCACACTAAAATTATTGGGATCCAAAAGGTTCCTACTCATTAAAGTGTTAAAAAATAAATTATAATTTTTTTTACTGTTTACTTTTAACACAATAATCTCGAGATCAACTTCAGATCTATCCGTTAATTATAAGTTGTATTGTTGTTTATGTTTTTTGTTTGTTCGTTTTAGTCCCTTCTTTAAAAAATATCTGCTCAGTTTTTTATATGGCAAACATAAAATATGCAACATTTTCCCCAAAAAATATCTCAAAGTGGAATATTTAATGTGACGTAATTGGAGCCTTGAATAGGTCAATAATTCATAATGACATTGATTTTGGTTCATTATTATTTTTTAACCTCTAAAGGCTTATGGTGTTATAAGAGTAAACATTGTTATTAGAGTAAACATTGCAACATTGTCTTGTTACATTTCACCTGTTTGCTCTTTTATACCACTTGTTTTGTTTTGTTTGTTATCGTATTTTTAGAATGTGCCGTGGGGCCGTTAAAAAATCACCTGCGGGCTGCAAATGGCCCCCGGGCCGCACTTTGGACACCACTGCTGTAGGGCATTCCAGAGTATTGGAGCCCAAATAGAAAACATTCTAGAGCCCGCAGACTTTTTTTTGGGCTCTGGGAATCACTAATAAGCCGTAGTTTTTAGAATGCAGCTTTATGGCTGGGACATATGGTACAATATGATCAGCAAGATAGGATGGAGCCAGACAGTTTAATATTTCATACGTAAGTCATAAAACCTTAAAGTCGCATCTTAAGTGCACAGGAAGCCAGTGCAGGTGAGCCAGTATAGGCATAATATGATCAAACTTTCTTGTTCTTGTCAAACGTCTAGGAGCCGCATTTTGTACCAACTGTAACATTTTAATGTTACACATGGGGAAACCCGAAAATAATATATTACAGTATTTGAGAAGAAATGTAACGAACGCACGAATAATGATCTCAGCTTAGCTGGTGGACAAAATGGGACAGATTTTAGCGATATTACGGAGATGAAAGAAGGCTGTTATAGTAACACTCCTAAAGTGTGACTCAAATGAGAGAGTTGGGTTAAAAATAATACTGAGATTCTTTACCGAGTGGCTTTGTAGATGGTATCCTTAAATACGTGCTGGTGTCTAGCAGGACTGATAATCAACATTTCCATTTTCTTAGCGTTAAGATGCAAAAAGTTGCTGGACTTCCATTATTTGATTTCATTTAGGCACGCCTCCAAATGACTACAATCTGGCGTGTTAGTCAGCTTTAAGGGCATGTGGAGTCATGTGATCAGCATAGCAGTGAAAGTTAATACCATAATTGCGTATGATATCTTCTAGCAGCAGCAAATAGGCGAAAGTGCAGGGCCAAGAACCGAACTCTGTGGAACTCCGCACGTTACTTTAACATACTCCGAGGTCATGTTGTTATGGAAGACGCGCTGCATCCTTTCAATAAGATAGGAGTTACCAAGAAAAGGCTAAGTCTGACATACCGATGTGGGATTTGATAGGTTCTAACAGAATGTTATGATTGACAGTATCGAAAGCAGCAAGATCATCAGTCAATTTTGCAAGGGCTGTCTCAGTCGAGTGATTTGCCCTGAAACTGTACTGAAAGGGTTCACAGAGATTTTTAGATGCTGAGCGTTCATTTAGCTGCTGTGCAACAATTTTTTCGAGGATTTTACAGATAAAGGGGGGGGGGGGGTGCGACACCGGCCAGTAGTTTAGCAGGAGGTCAGAATGGATGTTAGGTCTTTTGAATAGAGGATGAATAACCACTATTTTGAATGCTACGGAAACAGTACCACAGGAAAGATAGTTTTATAATATTTAGCACTGATGGTCTTAATATTACAAACAGCTCATTGATAAGTTTCCCAGGAAGTGGGTCAAGTAAACATGATGTTTATTTCGTCCCGTGTACGTGTCACGAGAGTTCATCTAATGGTATTTCTTCAAAAACAGAGAGGTTATTTTGGAGAGCATTTGTGGTAGTACATGCATTCGAAGCTGTGTTAATAGAAGAACAGAGGGAAAGTGTTTTTACTGCAGGGGGCACACCAAATGGCTGCCTTTGCCAAACAGAAAGAAAAGTTCACCACTGCTCCAGTACTCACACTTCCAACTCCAATCAGCAGTTTGTGGTGTTGGTAGATGCCTCAGATGTTGAAATAGGCGTTGTGCTCTCTTAACTCACTGCCAAGAATGGTAGGTTGCATCCTTGTGCGTATCTGTTTAAAAACGTGTCGCCAGCTGAGCACAATTATGACATAGGTGACTGTACTGTCTTCTTCATTAGTTTTGCATAAATTGACAGGCAGATACACTCCATCTTCAATTACCACATAGAGAGCAATGTATCAAGTTGACTGTCTTTAATGAGGTAACTGGCAGTAGAGTAAAACTCCATCCATCCATCTTCTTCCTCTTATCCGAGGTCGGGTCGCGGGGGCAGCAGCCTAAGCAGGGAAGCCCAGACTTTCCTCTCCCCAGCCA
Organism: Entelurus aequoreus; assembly: GCF_033978785.1. NCBI lineage: Eukaryota > Metazoa > Chordata > Actinopteri > Syngnathiformes > Syngnathidae > Entelurus > Entelurus aequoreus. The sequence goes on from NC_084741.1 coordinate 30,815,748, forward strand.
CTTGTCCAGCTCCTCCCGGGGGATCCCGAGGCGTTCCCAGGCCAGCCGGGAGACATAGTCTTCCCAACGTGTCCTGGGTCTTCCCCGTGGCCTCCTACTGGTCGGACGTGCCCGAAACCCCTCCCCAGGGAGGCGTTCGGGTGGCATCCTGACCAGATGCCCAAACCACCTCATCTGGATCCTTTCGATGTGGAGGAGCAGCGGCTTTACTTTGAGCTCCGGATGGCAGAGCTTTTCACCCTATCTCTAAGGGAGAGCCCTGCCACCCGGCGGAAGAAGCTCATTTCGGCCGTTTGTACCCGTGATCTTGTCCTTTCGGTCATAACCCATAGCTCATGACCATAGGTGAGGATGGGAACGTAGATTGGCCGGTAAATTGAGAGCTTTGCCTTCCGGCTCAGCTCCTTCTTCACCACAACAGATCGATACAGCGTCCGCATTACTGAAGACGCCGCACCGATCCGCCTGTCGATCTCACGATACACTCTTCCCCCACTCGTGAACAAGACTCCGAGGTACTTGAACTCCTCCACTTAGGGCAAGATCACAAAGAAAAAGGATACAATTAACAAGGTGTCCAAATTTCTGCTACATTAAAAGTAAGAGAAGCCTGAAGTATTTTAACCTAAAAAATACAGTGCATTTAACACTACAACTAATTTCCAATTACACTATAAGTTGACAACTCGAAGCAAAATGTTGCTATTTACAATATATATTATGCACAATTCTTTACTGAGAGCTAGTCAGAACATGTGGCTGACATGAATACACTATCAACATGTTTTAACATTATATAAACTTACAAACATCTCAAATCTGTAAAAATATACAAATAAGTTAATAAAATATAAAACCCAATCAATGATGCTTCCTAACGCCCGAACAAAACAATGTCCGTTAAAAAAGGCATGAGATCTCCTCTGGCTCTGACATGGAGGACTGATCCGTTGCTTACTGATGATGTCATTCGCTAGAGTCACACACAATGATTTTAATGATTGCTATTACAATCCGCCAGCAGGGGGTCATAATTGACAACTAAACATATTGACTAATAAAATAACCCTGGTAAGGCAGAACACTCCCCGCCTAGTATCCCTTGAAACCACAACATTGGACTCTCTCTGTACATCATGCGGGGACCGTCCAGGGTCCAAATACATCGACACCAACATGTGTGAAAGGTGGTTCCATGCTAAACCTTTTGGCACCTACAATCCAGTAGCCAGCTATGTGGAAAGCTCCCTCAGTAAATTGGCGTCCTTAATGTTGTGAATCAACATGGTAATGTTGCACAAGCTATGAGTCCACTCAGGGATGAATAAGAGCTTTTTCTTTTCATACCCTAACTGTGCTTCTTGGATGCGTCCTCAAACTCTCAATAGTGCATCTTTATCAATGAAAGGATCCAACATCCTCAGCGAACTATCCTTGCGGATATCTCTTTGGGACCTGACACATTCCATTTCTTCAGCATAAATTTCCTGCTGCACACATTGAATGATCATGTTCCTGCTCTGAATGAGTTCATCCACTGTGTTTGGGGTTTCACAATAATTTCTTATTTGCATCACATTTTTCCTCCATTCATCCATCCATCCATCTTCTTATAAATAAATGATAAATGAGTTATACTTGTATAGCGCTTTTCTACCTTCAAGGTACTCAAAGCGCTTTGACAGTATTTCCACATTCACCCATTCACACACACATTCACACACTGATGGCGGGAGCTGCCATGCAAGGCGCTAACCAGCAGCCATCAGGAGCAAGGGTGAAGTGTCTTGCCCAAGGACTCCGCTTATCCAAAGTCGGGTCGCGGGGGCAGCAGCCTAAGCAGGGAAGCCCAGACTTCCCTCTCCCCAATCACTTCGTCCAGCTCTTCCCGGGGGATCCCGAGGCGTTCCCAGGCCAGCCGGGAGACATAGTCTTCCCAACGTGGCCTGGGTCTTCCCCGTGGCCTCCTACCGGTCGGACGTGCCCTAAACACCTCTCTAGGGAGGCGTTCGGGTGGCATCCTGACCAGATGCCAGATGCCCGAACCACCTCATCTGGCTCCTCTCCATGTGGAGGAGCAGCGGCTTTACGTTGAGCTCCCCCCGGATGACAGACAGAGCTTCTCACCCTATCTCTAAGGGAGAGCCCCGCCACACGGCGGAGGAAACTAATTTTGGCCGCTTGTACCCGTGATCTTGTCCTTTCGGTCATAACTCAAAGCTCATGACCATAGGTGAGGATGGAAACTTAGATCGACCGGTAAATTGAGAGCTTTGCCTTACGACTCAGTTCCTTCTTCACCACAACGGATCGATACAGCGTCCGCATTACTGAAGACGCCGCACCGATCCGCCTGTCGATCTCACGATCCACTCTTCCCTCACTCGTGAACAAGACTCTGAGGTACTTGAACTCCTCCACTTGGGACATGATCTCCTCCCCAACCCGGAGATGGCACTCCACCCTTTTCCGGGCGAGAACCATGGACTCGGACTTGGAGGTGCTGATTCTCATCCCAGTCGCTTCACACTCGGCTGCCAACCGATCCAGTGAGAGCTAAAGATCCTGGCCAGATGAAGCCATCAGGACCACATCATCTGCAAAAAGCAGAGACCTAATCCTGCAGCCACCAAACTGGATCCCCTCAACGCCTTGACTGCGCCTAGAAATTCTGTCCATAAATGTTATGAACAGAATCGGTGACAAAGGGCAGCCTTGGCGGAGTACAACCCTCACTGGAAACGTGTCCGACTTACTGCCGGCAATGCGGACCATGCTCTGACACTGATCATGCAGGGAGCGGACCGCCACATATCACATTTTTTGACTGTGTTTAATGTGTTTTGGTTGTATGCGCCACATGAATCCGTTGTTTACCTTCTGTTAGGAGCAATAGCTACACACTTGTCCTCATTTTGTGATTAGTGTTGTCACCCTTATTTATACTTGTCTCGCCATGCTGTTAGTTGCTGGTCTATGTTCGCTGTTCCTTACACACAACAGTTTTTTTTGTTGGTTTTGTTGTTTCACGCTACCTATGTTTTCACTTTGCTAATTTTCATGCTACGCTAGCACCATGCCTTGTGTATTGAAGTAAAGAATATTTTTACTTGCACGCTGCCTGAGGTCTTCCGCATCTTTGGAATCGCAAATACTTCCCAACATGCCAGCTCTTGACACATCCAATGTGTCTGAGACAAGACATGTCAAGGATAAGAGCCTTCCAGGTAGAAAAGCGCTCAAAGCACTGAGATCCAATATGTCTGCCCTGCGTGGTAGTGTTGAGCACCAGCACTTGTGGGTGAATTTCCTTATCATGTTCCGGGTAGCTCAAAGATGGTTGTTTTGTGAATAATTTCCTTCGGCTAAGATAAGAATGCAGGACCAGTAAGACATGTTGTGTCTTTCAGACGGGCTGCAGAGACGGATCTTCTAGCATTGTCCGCAGGGTCGTGTTCGGTATTTAAGTCCCATCTTAAAACTAATTTGTATACGCCAGCCTTTAAATAGACCCCCTTTTAGACCAGTTGATCTGCCGTCTCTTTTTCTGCTCTGCCCCCCTCTCATGCGTGGAGAGGTTATTAGGTGACCACAGATGAGCTGTTCAAAGTTGGGACCCGGGGTGGACCACTCATCTGTGCATCAGTTGGGGACGTCTCTGCGTTGCTGACTTGTCTCCACTCAATAATTATCCCCTGCTGGCCCCACAATGGACTGGACTCTCACACTATTAACTAGATTCACTCAACGTCCAGTGCACCAGTCGCCCAGGGGGTGTCCCCACATCTGCGGTCCCCTCCAAGGTTTCTTATTGTATCCCATTGGGTTGAGTTTTTTCTTGCCTGATGTGGGATCTGAGTCGAGGATGTCGTTGTGGCTTGTGCAGCCCTTCGAGACACAATTTTTTAAAAGTGCCAATTAAATTGAATACACATTTTTAGTCAGCCTGAATAAAATGGCAAACATACAACTTGTATATCAGCTGAAGAAAAGCAAAATGATAAATCTCACAACATCCACGTCTGTAGCTGATAGCGGATAATTGGCAGAGCTTTATTGCTTATTTTAAGTTGTGTGACAAAGCCTATTTTTTTTCTAAGCTGTCGTTTGTGAAGTGATGGATGTATACCAGAAATGTGATGATCGATCGGCCACCCATTAGTATCGGACGATTATGTTGGAAACAAACAATATACCGCTTTCAGTAAAATGAATAAACTCAGGGACTAATTGCCTGGGCACAGGAGGACTTTGAGGGCAAAAACACAATGATTTATAAGAGTAGTAGATAGTAGTGTTTGCTTTTGTTAGTTACTGTGTATTATTGACTTTGTTTTGCTCAAAAAATTATATGTAACTAATATAAAAGATAAATAGAATTAGGAACTAATTTAAATATGGTGTTGGTATTGTTAAACGGTCAATAGCACTCATCATAAATACATTAAAAAAATGTACAGTGAGTACATGTGATCGGTATCAGTATTTGTATCGGCCGTTCTCACTCATGGATTGATATGGGAATCGACAGCATAAAACCTTGATCGGAACATCCCGAAGTGTGCACATTTCTCACTGGCACTCATCGAGGGCGGACGCTCCCCTTCCCTCTCCCTTATCTCTCCTGCTTGCTTATTTTGTCTTGTCCTGTCTTAACTTTCTTGTTGCCTCTTTTCGCACTGCTCTCCAAATCTAAACAATGGAACTATTTAACTGGCCTCTCAACAAAATTGACAAGATCTTGGGTTTGGGGTAACCTGCCTGTCTTGACGGAGCGGTTGTTGCTGGACACATGATGGACTCTTGGTAGAACAAGGAGTGCCACATGCCTAGCGAACATCGAGTATGTGAAGATATCCACCTGTTGGGAATTATGACAACAGGACATCTGCTGATTGGAGTGAGCGTTGCTCTGGTTTGTCGACAAATTGGAAGTTGCTGGCAGTCTTCAAAGTACCCCAAAGCTACCACAAATGATTGGAGGATGCGGGCAGAACTGGGGACACTTTGTGGTTTGGATAACATCGGACCGTCTGCCCTGCAATTCAGACAATTTAGAGTGAAAAGCAAATGTTGTTTTCACTCGCATACAAAACATTCTAACTTGGATTTTTTCCCTGGCTTCGGGACTCTCCCGAAGGATAGTGCGGCGAAGACACAACAATATCCTTCTTGTCTCTCATGGACACACCTGTTGTTGTTGACTTTGGACCAACTGTCGGCTGCAAGAACATTAAGGTTGTGGAACAGAGACACACTGCAGGCTTACACACACACATGCATCCACGAAAAAGGAGTGATGGATGGCTGGGCATTTCTTGAATAGTAGCAGCCTCCCTCTCCATAGCCCCCAATCTCTCACCTCTGTTGCAAGTCTCGAGTTGTATGTTGTAATATGTATACGTGCTTTGCTATGCAGTTTTTTTCCCACTCCAGACTAGCCAGTGTGGGATTTATTTTTACTCATCCTCCCCCAGCATCTACCTATTTCCCATCTTTTATGGGGCGCCTTGTGGCTACTCATTAGCGTTCTTGTTCTGTAACCCTGTACACTGTTTGTTCGTCTAATCTTGACCGGGTTTGTGCTGAAAACAACATTTTGTTGTACTTGTGCAATGACAATAAAGACCATACCATACCATACCATAGCTTTTCAGCCCTTTTTGACCATTTTCAAGCCTTCAAAAATTATATTTAGCTGCCAGAATAATAAGAATGTCTCGTAAAATGCAATATTCTAACATTTTGCATAATTTTGAAGACAATTTCAATGCTTGATTTGTTGTGGACCTTCAAAAGCATATTTTGAAAGATATTTTTGTACAAATTCAGAATTGTACAACTTTGGACATAGAGTAAACCCAAATTTGGAGGTCAGTTAGACTTAGTGATGTTGTCATCCCAGACAAACTGGAGTCACAATACAAAATTAGTAGGGATAGTGTAGTTTTACAGGTATTTAATTTAAGTGGTTGATACCCACCATTCTTTTTTTTCTAATTTAAAAACGCCTCTTTATATATTATATGGACTGTGCTGTGCTGGCGTGAACCCTGCTGACTATCTTGCACCCTGCAAGGAGACAGATAGGGATCATTAATGAGACTATTAATGAGACTGCAAATCTCAGCTCAGTATGTGTGTGTTTGCGCGTTGTTCTGGCACACATTCCTTCAAGAAGCTGTTTTAATGCCCCCTGACAGCAAATTCATTTCATTCTCCACCCCCACCGCCCCTTCCATGATTCATATGGCTGCTACCTGCAAGGTAATCAGCATATATTCTGCTGCAGAGCGAAGTAATGGACCTTCATGTTAGCACCAATACACTCTAAACTATGTATAAATAAGTAAACTTTGCTACTTCCCTATCTGCCACTTTTTTAACTTCCCCATTCACTAAAATTAGACAGTATGACCAAAACAAAGGACACAACTGCAGTTTACTAAAGATGGGGAAAATAACTGTATAAGATGTTGGTTTTGATTTTTGCATATGTTGCCCTCTGTGGGTCTGATTTACCAAACGTTTGCATGTACTAAATAATGTGCAAACCTGACAGTACACGCAAAGCTGATCTACTAAACGTGTGCAAAGTGAATTACATCTGTTACGTGAGCAGAATAAGGCATGCATTTCATTGTGCGTCTCTGTCTTCAGTAATATGCAAAATATATACTGATCATCAAATGCCCACATTACTGGGAGAAGAAAATGCAAATATAATTATTTGCTAGCACTATTTTGTGTTTTATTTAGCACATGTCAGAAGTACAAACGTACATGCAAACTGACAGTACGACACACGGCTGCAGGATCCGTGCTCGAGCTGCAGACAGAAGATGGACAGGTGCAAATGTGCCGTCCTACGGTTTTTTGTCTAGATTTTGGAGGGTCAGAAATAAAAAAATATTAGACATATTGTCTATTCAGCAATTTTATTTTATAATTTTATAGCCGCTAGATGACTTGAGGGGCTGATTAAAATTAATTATATTGATGCATTTTGGTTGATTGGTTGGTGTCAGTTCATTTTGAACATGCATACAATTAAAATGTAATACACCACTTATTTCCAATTCATGTGCATGTCCAAAAATAAGTAGGAAGAATCACAGCTTATTTAATCCTACCCCTTTTTGTATCATAGCAGTTTTTAACCCATTTGTTTATTCTCTATTTTTTTACACAACAGTAAATACATAAAAACATAAATATATAATGCTTAAATAAGTAATTAAATAAATCAATCAAAGTTTATTTATATAGCCTTTAATCACAAGTGTCTCAAGGGGCTGCACAAGTCACAACAACATCCTCGACTCAGATCCCACATCAGGGCAAGAAAAAACTCAAACCAATGGGCGTAATGAGAAACCTTGGAAGGGACCGCAGATGTGGGGACCCATACATAAATAAACAATAATTCAAATTGTCATAAATAAATATTTACAAGTTGTATGGTTCACCTCTGAGATGAATACCATTATTTATTCAAAATGTTTATCAAGATTGTTCTTCTTCTACTTTGTGAACACTTTGTGTTTGAACCGTTTCTTAAACGGGATCATATTAGTACAATGTTGACTTCCTTGCTTAAATAATTCCATAATTGAATTCCATAAACTGACATGCTGAAGGTTTTAAGCGTTGTGTGTGTATATAAATGCTTTTAATTCGATTTTTCTAAAAGGTTATATTTCTCCTCTTTTGTTGATAAAAAATGTTGTACATTATTGGGTAGTAGGTTATAGTGTGCTTTGTACATACTTTTAACTGTTTGCAAATGCACCAAGTCAATAAATTTAAAATTTTAGGTTAAAGGTTTTGAGTGTTGTACACTATATATCCAACATTATGTAATACCCTAACAAACCCTTTTTTGGAAGACAGTTAGTGATTGAAGTGTACTTTTGTAGTTATTTCTCCATATTTCTACACAATAACTGATATATGGTAACACTAGTAGGCAGAAGAGAATATGAAGAGATTTTTGGTCCAGAAGATATTTAGCTTTAGTCATTATTGACGTGTTTCTTGCTACTTTATGTTGTATATTTTTTACAGGAGATTTCCAGTTAATTTTATCGTCTATTATTACACCCAAAAATGTGATTCATTTCACCCTTTCAATGTCCGTCTATTTGTATTTGTGTTTGACTTTCTCTTCTACTGTTACCATTATTTTATTTTTACTGAGATTCAAAGATAGTCTGTTTTTGTCAAACCAGCTTTTTAATTTGCTAATTTTTTCTGTAATTATTTGTATTAGCTTTTGTGTGTTCTCTCCTGAACAAAACACAGTTGTCGTCTGTAAATAACATTAACTTTAAGTATTTTTTTACCTTACAAATGTTGTTTGTATAAAATTTGAACAATTTTGGATCCCGGAGGCAGGCCAAAAGATATATTTGGCGCTGTAGATGTGTGTTCGCCTAGCTTCACATATTGTTTCCTCCATTTCAAGACCAACCCTCTGATTCCATACCCTTCTAATGTATTTATTAAGATATTGTGATCAATTGTGTCAAATGCTTTTGTAAGATCTATAAACACTGCAGCTGTACCATCAATGCTGTACCATCAATTGCCTTGGTAATCTCTTCCGTTATTTCGATTAATGCCATTGATGTTGAAATGTTGGCTTCCTATCCGTATTGGTTGTTCTTGAGTGTTCCACTTTTATTCACTAATTTGTCCAATCTGTTGTTAAACAATGTTTCAATAAAGTTTGCAAAAATGAGGAAGTAAAAAAACAGGTCTGTAGTTTGTAAATTGATGTTTGTCACCAGTCTTATAAAGTAGTACGACTTTAACTCTTTTCTTTTTATCTGGGATTTTGCCTGTTTGAAATGATAGGTTGCTGATATAAATTAAAGGTTCTGAAATCTCTTCAATAACCTTTTTTTTTACTGTTTCCATATAATTTCCGTTACAAACAATTGAGGTCTTGGATTTACATTTTTTTAAATACTGATCATTTCCCTTTTTATTACACCATTGAGGAATATCTAGTTGGGATTTCTGTCTACAGTGTCATTCAAGTCCTATATTTTCCTCCAGATCTCATCCAACATCTACGAAGTGGTTCTTAAAGCTTTCAACTATTTTGTTTGTATTGCCCATTTTTACGTATCCGTCTGAGAAGTATTGAGGGTAATCCTTCTTAGCACCATTTTTAATAATGCTATTTAGGATGCCCTATGTTGCTCTCATGTTGATTTTGTTTAGGTGTAATAATTGACTGATTGATATTGTCACACCTTCATGACTGTTTTGGACTTATGTTTACTTTTTTCCGGTGTGTGGTATTTTACTTCCTGTCCTTTGCCCCTATTTTGTTATTTCCACTTCCTCCTTTCACGCGCAGGCATCCCACACCTGTCCTTGATTGGCAACTGAGACACAACAACCGATTGCCAATCAGTCTCTTATTTAGTCGATTCGTTGTGGCATGTCATTGGTATATGCTCTGTCTTCAGTTTTGTTATTCTGGCATATTGCTATGCTTAATATCCAGCAAGGGAAGTTCTGTGATTGATGCATCTATTTTAGCCTTCTCCACTCTTTGCTCTTTTTTCCCCACTTTTTCTTTTGTTTATTAAATATTACTATTTTACTTACCTCCTGTCTGTTGTCTGCTGCATCTTGGGAATGCACCGCCCGACGGGAGCGCCACACCACCCAAAGCCCACACCCAAACCCTCCATGTGCAAGACCGAATCCACCCAAAAAAAGTCACTTAACAAGAAGCCAAAAAGTGCAAAAACAACAATGCTCGTGCGGCGCGCCGGAGGAGTCGTGAACAGGGCCACAACATTAGGTACACCTGCAGACTGAAGCGCGGATTTCATATTTCATTCATTCACAACTCTTCCAACACGAACACCACTGCTCCCGCACTTATAAGTAAAGGTAAGACCATAATAACGTTTTTTTTATTAAATGTGCTTTTTTGTGTGCTACAGTTTGTAAGTGTAAAGTTAAAGCTAAGTATACCAATGATCAGGGGGGCCGAAAAGGGGGGGTAAAGGTGACTGATTCTAGGGGCCCATGATGGAGGGGGGCCCAGAGAGGCCCCTAGTGATGATGAAATTATAATACAGAAAAAATAATGACACTAAGTTATTAACTAACATATAATCACACATGTTTTATTTTCCATGTCCTGGTAACAATACCTTTATTTGTTTTGGAAGCATCAACACCTGCAGGGCCCTCCCTTCCCCCCCTCTATTTACGTAAAATGGTTCAGTCCAACTGGATCAGCTGCAGGTAGAGCACCGCGATTTGTCACAGACAGACAGCGCCACAGCGGGCAAAGCGGAGGAGACAGCAGTATGCCTCAAAAATCAGGCAGCCAAAAAAGAAAGGAAAATAAAATAAGAGAGGCGAAGGAGTTGAAGGGTCGACAATATGTCACAATATTTCCAAAAAAAGGTGGGTTTGTTAGTTGTGGTGGAAAGTTATGCATATTATTTGTCCCTGTCTGTGGTAATAAGCTAGCTCACTTTTCTCACCATGTTAGCTCAAGAAAACTCTGGATTTTTACATTTTACTGCTATATTAGTTAAATAATCAATCCAGTCAAACATTTATCAAGCTGTTCTTATTCAATAATAGTTGATCTCCCCTCTGTCAAAATGATGCCTCATTCTGAACAGAGTCAAGTGCACCAGCAGCAGCAGCAGCTGTCTGTCAGCCCCCAAATCCCCCTGCCCCTGAATCAGCCCCAGTGCCCCCACATGAGGAAGGAGGTGAGCAGCTGTGTGTGTTGAAATAATAATAATAATAATAATAATTTAATACAAAATATAATACATTTTACTACTGTCTCAAGAATCAATGGTGCAGCAAATAAATGACTCAAAATGAATTCCATTGTATTCAGAGTGCTCAGTTCTTCCCCTACTGTACATGTCAACTGTGATGCTGTTCTTCTTTCAAAAATATGGTAATGATAGTCAAAAATACCATTAAAATGCATAATTGTATGTAAAATAGCATCAAAAAATGTTGCCGCTGTGTTGGGGGCCCTGTAAAGATTATTTTCATGGGGCCCAAAACCCCTAGCGGCGCCCCTGCCAATGATTGTCACACACACACTAGGTGTGGTGAAATTTGTCCTCTGCCTTTGACCCATCCCCTTGATCACCCCCTGGGAGGTGAGGGGAGCAGTGGGCAGCAGCGGCGCCGTGCCTGGGAATAATTTTTGGTGATTTAACCCCCAATTCCAACCCTTGATGCTGAGTGCCAAGCAGGGAAGAATGCTGGTATGAGCTTTTAAACATAACCCGTTAACTGCTGCCAATCAGATAGTGAATAAGATACTCTTTAGGGTTCATATGTTTGTAAATCTACTCTGTGAGGAAGTCAGTGCCTCACCTGACATGAACCTCACCACACGTCACTGATCTTGGGGTCACGTCTCCAAAGCTGCCTGCAACTCCTGGCAGTAATTTTCTTTCATACATGTTTGTATTATGCTTTTTAGCTTGTTCTTTTACGTTTTGTACTTGTTTTCTACTTGTTTTCTACTGTTGTAGAGATTTGTGATATAATTGTCCTATTTGAATGGTTGTCTGTCCATCTGCGTTTGCCCTGACTTGTCCAGGGTGTACCCTGCCTGCCCCCCCCCCCCAGTTAGGGACATTTGGTAGAAAAAGGGACATTTGGTAGAAAATGGATGGATAATGTATTATTCTTGTTGCAATCATTTTTCAGTCCTTTTGTCATTCATGGTTGATTGTTTTTATTTTGCTTCCTACTTCCTATTCTAAAATATTATCGCTAGCAATCGTCATGTATGTTTATTACTTTGTAGTTCAAGTTTTCCATCACGTTTTTGTTGTTGCTGTTGATGTAATTTAGTTCATATCCTTCCAGATCAGAGTGTATTCCTTTTTTTTTTATCAATTATCCATGTTTCTGAGATAGCAATCGCTTTGAGAGGTTTGTAATTTTTTTTTTTTAAATGATCCACTTTGTTGTAGTTTGCATACAAGATTTTGCTGTTAAAATGAATAATCTGCAGTTTGTTGTCTGTTAATGTTGCTATTACACATTCACAAAATTATATACATATATACACACACACAGTAGGGGTGTAACGATGCAATTTAATGATTTGGTTCAATATTTGTGGTTGCTGATACGATTTGGGGATAATATATATATATATATATATATATATATATATATATATATATATATGTATATATATATATATATGTATATATATATATATATATATATATATATATATATATATATATATATATATATATATATATATATATTATTTTTAATTTTTTGGAGAATGATACGACACGATTCAGTAGGTTGAAACCGATGTATTAACTTTTTAGCAAATAAAAAAAACAGTGGGAGTGTGAAATAAACTCTGAATATTGGATGCTGCAGGTGAAGTTTCCTATATTCCTGTTATTCCGTGTTAGGGAATTATGCATAAATGAATTATGGATATAAACAAGCAAGTCAACAATGATTATTTGACTAAAGTGCAACCAACCCTTTAGGTTGACTCAACAAGAGGAAACACTTTCGGCTCACATGTTAAACATTCAAGCAATTTTCATTAAAATAGAGTAACCAACATTTTAACAGTAGATGTATCTGCTAAATAAACTTCCCAGACCCGGCTATACAATATCTGCTCTCTGTGCTTACGTCGCCGATGATCAACAGTGTCCCAGGTCTGCAGAAGCATGTATATCTCCTCATCCCTGTTGATGATGTTAGTCCCTACTTACTAATTTCTACAGCCTCCATCATTCATCTCTTGTATTTATTTTTTGCTCATCAAATGACTTCTTGTGTTCCTGGAGTCGGTGCATCGCAGTAACTAACACCTTTGTTGTGTTGGCTGTGTCTTCTTTAGTTTAAAGTTGTGTTGCGGCTTAATCATTTTGTTGTGTCGTTTCTATTTATTGTGGCTTTTGCAATCGGGCTGTAGCTGAAAGTTATGATATTGGAATGTGTGCTACAGTGGAGTAGCACCACAACAGCACCACCTCTTAAAGGTACACAGACACACATGTCACAGGTATTACAATGTTATCTTGTGGCGTTTATTATGACCTTTCTCGACCACCATAGATATCCGCCATTTTTGTTATAATGACACCACAGATGGGAAAATAGACTTAACATTTAAAATCCTTATTATTAAAAGTGCTAAACTTCATTAAAAGTCTGCCATTCTTAAATCCAATGTTTTCCTTTTACTAGTATCGATAAAATCAATCGATTTCCTTTTAAAATGATCTTGGATCGATGCCTATCCCTTGTAAGGCAAATTTGCCGAGTACAAATTGATATACTTGAAATTTAGGATTATAAATCAATCTATCGGTGCATCGATCAATCATCCCCCATTACACACAGATTTTTAAATGTTTTTTTTTTTTAAGCGATAATGTTACAGTTGTTTTATTAAAATTGCTGGCAAAAAGCCATGTTTTTTCCTCCAATTTATATTTTGTAAAAACAAATTAAATGGCAAGACAGAGCATTTTGACTGCAGTGGGTTTCTTTTTATGAGAAATGTATGCAAAAATTAAGAAAAGCATGGGTTTATTTTCCTAACTGCATTAAAATTATGGCAAATACATACTGTAAGTTCAGCAGAAATTATTTATTTTATTTAGCAATAACAACAATAGTAATGGCAGTAAAAATATATGCGCACACCAAACATAAAATAATATTTTTGCAAGCATTTTCCTGTTTAGTTCATTTAATTTAAACATTGAACAACCCCCAAATTAAAACACAAATGAGAGTTTTTGCGCACAGTATGCCTGTGATTTCTGTATTTATGTTTTTTGTTGAGTGTGGTGTGAAACTTGCTGAAAAATATACCAATAATGAATGTAAAAGGGCCTCATTCATTTATTTATGTGTGTTTCTTCTGACACTCTTTGTTCAATATATTCTAGACTTAGTGCCGCATAAAAGATGAAAGCACATCTTTCTACAATTTTTTAATGTTTTTTTTTTTCCCTATTCCACCTTCCTTAGTCACATGCTCGTTTACTATTGTGAAGCGTTATTAATAATGTGATGCACAAGATCAAAAGGTCCTTCTGCACCAGTATGTTTTCCTTGTTTGTGACAACAGTTTGATCCTTCAGCTTGGACTATTTAGTGGAATACCTGAGAAAATGAGTAAATAACAGAGCAGGTGTGCATTGATGCCTTTGGTCCATTCAATTGGACAACAGTTAACATGCTTTGTTCAGCCAGTTTGGGTCAAACAGGATAGAACACTCATGAGTCCTCTCAACTTTAGTTATTGCACTTCAAAGCCGCGATGTTTTTAAGATAAAATGTGGTTTTAGACGGCCCCTCCACCCGCGTCTAACCCTATCCCGGCTTCTCTCCCAACCATGCACAACAAGCGTGCAGGAGGCGAGGAGATGAAAGTGTGCAGCGCTATCATAGCAGTCATAGCTCATTTTGGGGAAGCCCTTATCTGGCCTGCCTGTGCGCCCCCTCAGCTCTAGGCAGGACACAGGCTAAGTGAAGCCTTGCAGGGTCACAGGGAGCGAGGTCATGGTTCCACTTAGCAAACCAAACAGCACACATACTGCACCCAAGGGCACATATGTCACATACGACATGGCAGGGAGGGGAGGTAGATAGTAGGTAGCAGTATCGGGGGAATAGGAGACATGACGGCTGACCTCAGATGGACATCTTCTACTTTCTTCTTCCTCTTCTTTGTCTTTGTTGTTTTTTAACTGTCACAAAGACACAAGACAATGACAATCGCACTCACATCTACGGAAAAAAAAAGTGGTTAGTAAGTTTGTTACCTTCTGTTTTGATGCAAGATGAAATAATGTTTTTACATTTTCACACTGCAAAAACTGAAATCTAAGTAAGATTAAATATCTCAAATAGGGGTGATAGTTGCTTATTTCTTCTCACTAAGCAGATTTTATGTTAGAGTGTTTTACTCTTTTTAAGTGTTTTGGTCCTAAATGAATCCAGTAAGATATTACAGCTTGTTGCTGAGATTTGATGACCTATATTGAGTAAAACATGCTTGAAACTAGAATATCAACTGTTGCAAAGCTGTGTCATCAACACTCACAAGTATAAAACTACTTTTTTAAAGTAATCATTTCTTATTTCAAGCATGTAAAAAAAAAATCATGACTTTGACGCAATTGTGTCTCATAATTAAAACAGCTGACAGCCAAATGTACTTTGCTGTTTTATTTTCAATAAACAAGAGAAAATACGTACTCATATAGTAGCACAGTTGTTATTAGTGAGAAAATACTTATTTTAAGGTATTTTTTGGTTCATTGGCTAATTTTACTTGTTTTGGAAAGTCTTGACAAGCCAAATTATATTGTTCTATTGCAGATAATTTTGCTTAGTTCAAAATACCCCTATTTTTTGTATTTTTTTTCTGGTTTTTGAACACTGACTTTTTGCAGTGTTGAGCAGGTGAGTCATGTTGCTGGCGTGGGGAACACTTTGGACCTAAGGCAGTGTTTCCCACACATTCATTTATTTGTGGCTCCCGCCACGAAAGAATTAAGGCAGCCACAAATAAAAAAAATAAAACATTTAAATCGTTTTTTTTTTGTTTTGTTTTTTTTGTTATGTTTTTTGTTTTTTTTTGTTTTTTGTCCTGTCCAGCTTTTCAGGCAAATCATATAGTTGATGTAGATGCCCATATAGGCTGATCATATTTACTTTACAAAAGAGAAGTGTAGGATACTTCTCTTGTTGCCTTATTTGTATTTGACCACTACTGTTTTCTGTTTATTTGTTACTGACTGTGGTAGGACACCTCTGCCTCTGTTTCACTTTATGTTGCTGGTAAATAATATGGTTGTAGTAGTAGGCTAAAGTTAAATTATTTAGTATGCACTGATTAAAGGGGCAGAGCTTTAAGAGACATTTTAGCTTTTATATTTTATAAGATATATTTTTTGTAAGAACCACAATTAATAAATATATTTCAGTGAATAACTTATTGTTAAAAGCTGTATATAAATATGTACTTAAAGTGTTGTAATTATGTTGTAAAATGGATGGATGGATGGATGGATGGACCTTTAAAACAAAACTGTTATTATTAATTAGGAAGTATACATTTTTTGAGCCTTTTTAGAGAAAATCATAGCATTGTAGTATATTATGCAAATTACTCGATGATGTCATGGTGACCATGCCCATAGTCGCGCCCATAGCCACGCCCCCACCACCACAGGTATCTTGGCAGTTTATGGGAAACACTGTAAGGTCATCTCTGGCGCACTTTTTGCACTTTTCGGACACAGTGGCGGTGAGAACAGCCAACAGCTTCTCTTTGCTGCTGCCTCTGGGCACCTTCTTTGCCACCGCAGACATCTTCATGGACCATGCTGTGCGGCGGGGACTACAGACTTGAAGCGTGTGATGTTGAGCGTGCAAAACGCACACACAAAGGGCATACAAGCAATAACATCGTGGAGAGGAAGAATGGCAGAAAACTGCAATTATACTGATTAATAAAGAGGGTGCGTGAAACGTAATATGGAGGTATTTGGGCTTCAAAACTAAGGATAAAGGTGACACTTTAAACAGGGAGGCGCCACGCTGCAAGTGCTGCTTTAAAGCATGCCTCGCCAAATGTGGCGATTAGTATTACCACCTTTGCTTCTAACTTATGTAAACATTTAAATAATAAGCATTCAGATCTACACAAGGAGATATAAATAGTGACATGTAATAATGTAGTCGCTACACCGTTCCAGCTGTTCGGCTCTTGTGCAGACAGTAGTCGAGGAGCACAGGGCAGACGTTCCCTCCACGGCCGATGTTTTCATCGGGGGTAACACCCTTCACTTTACCTGGCAATGGGTCTGTTAAGCTCTGCTTTTGGGTCAGAATGATGAGGCCGCTTTATTATTAGTTTTGCAGGACACAACCAGACCCCTTAATCACTCTACTGCACAGTGCGTTACCTCTCTCTCTCTTTACTCGCCCACTCACTCACTGACGTCACTCAGCCAACACATTGCCATTCTCGCAAACACACGTACGCTACTCTCATAACATAGTTAACCGGCTCCCCTGCTGTGCACATGTAGATACGTAGACGCGCACACAGCTGCTTGGCTTGATGCCACATCCATTGCTTTCAGTCTCCCCTAGAGAGGGGGGGGTTACCCACATATGCGGTCCTCTCCAAGTTTTCTCATAGTCATTCACATCGACGTCCCACTGGGGTGAGTTTTTCCTTGCCCGTATGTGGGCTCTGTACCGAGGATGTCGTTGTGGCTTGTGCAGCCCTTTGAGACATTTGTGATTTAGGGCTATATAAATAAACATTGATTGATATTAGCGCAGTTAAATTTGCCCAATTAGCATCAACTAATGCAAGTAAAATGACTGACTCTTGTAACAAATGTCTATAATTTGTGTTGTATCTTTAACAATAGTGTGTTTTACCTGCTACATGGGTTATCTGTGCAATTTTATCCATAGTTTTGTTTTTAGTATTTACTGATAATTGTATTATTAGTAAAGGCACCCATAAATCATGAAGCATTTAATATAATGCCAATAAAGCCTTTTATTTTATTGTAACCTAATCCTTGATTTTGGCAGACTATATGTAATATATACAATTGTAAATTGTTCTTTGAGTGCAACAAAAAAGCCCAATGTGTTTAATGCCTTTTAACCTCTACTTTAACCATCTAAAATTGTTCTTTGAGTGCAGTAGGAAACTTATGTTTAATTTATTGTAAGATGTTCTGTTAAAATAAAGCCACAATTGACATTTTTTGCAGATCCCTTTATTTTAAAAAGTATCAAAATATCGATATACATTTTAGGACACGTACCAAATTATTGGTATCGGGACAACCCTAGTTCCACAGCCAAACAGGCTAAACTGTCAAGCATGGACACCCAAGTGTGACAGAAAAGCAGCCGGCAAACTTGCTTCCTACAGCAGCAAGACGCCATTGCAAGCAGCGCAGAGATAAAACAATAAATACATCAGTGATACAGATGACAGCTGCAATTATCAGAATGCAGAAGATCCCACCATCCTACTATCGCCGAAGACACTGAACCCCGCTGGCCAACAAACCACTTGTGGCCACAGTTTGTACTTCTGACCTGCCGCTGTTTCTTTTGGATGTATGTTTGCTAGTAAAACGGAACGTGATCGACAAACTCTCGCATACACTGATAGATGGACATTAGGAAATAACATTCACTATTGATTCATGGATGACATGTTAGCTCGACCTCAGTAGTGATATTATATCATAGGACCGCCTCTTCACCGCGAGCAGGCATCTTTTCACCAGCGCTCACCATCCGATACTTTCTCACGGTTATTTACATCGTAAATACACTAAGTAACTTGAGAAAATGTGAAGGAAAATTAGTCCAAACAAGTAGGTGAAGCTATGGAAAACTTCCCTAACATCTACATTCAATCTACGACGACGGACTTACACAACACGCCTGCCCGGGTTCGACTCAGCGCACCACAAAGGCAGAGCAGGAAGAAGCGGATGGCGAGTCGAATGGATGTTCGAATTGTTATCTCAATCTGCCTGCTACTATCGGAAGACATACATCCATGTCCATGCCAGGTTTGTTGGTAAATTTGTTTTCAACAGAATCGAATCCAGCGGACCGGGCATGGATCAGCATAGCTAATGTTAACAACAATGTTAGCGGCGTAGAGGGGGAAGGGATCCCACTGCATAACAAAGGAGTACCCCAGCACCCAGAGTGGAGGAGACGCACGGGACCAGAACAACCGGCAAAAAACGACACGACCCCCGGTACCGAGACACCATCGTCATGGAACAACCCAGGGACGCTGCCCAGAGGGTAACCCAGAACATCGGCTGCATCTCGCAACAGGCTGCAGGCTAATGAAACGAGAACCAGATGGACACCGTCGTCATGGAGACTCCCCACAACAACAATGGCCTCGCCGGCTACGATGAGCCACTACAGGGACAACAACAACAACACGAACAATGGCGCAACAGACAATGATGGAGTAATGTCTTCGGCGGCACCCAACCACACAACCGTTGGAAAAGAAACATTGTTGTCACAAGACATGGAAAACATTTTGTCTGCCAGAGGACTGCATATAATCCACATGAATGTAAGCAGTCTTCTCCGTAACATTGACAAACTCAAACTGATCTTTGGAAATGGTAAGGTGGGAATGATGTCGTTTTCTGAGACCAGACTTGATATTTCTATTGAGGACTCTGAGATAGAAATTGTCAATTACACAGTAGTCAGAAGGGATATAAATCGACGTGGGGGAGGGGTTTGTACGTATGTAAGATTTGATATCTGTTTTAATGTACGGGATGATTTGGAGCAAAGTGATATAGAGGCAGTGTTACTCGATATAATTTTCCCCAAAACCAAACCACTGTTAATTGGCTTCCTGTACAGACCCCCAACTCAAAACTCATTTTATGAACAGCTAAACGAGGGATCAACTGATTTATGCAATTCTGAAGTGATACTGATCTGTGATTTGAACATCAACATCCTGAAAAAAGATACTCCTATCTGCAAATCCTTCAGTAATTACTGTAAGCTACATAGCCTGAAACAGCTGATCACTCAATTCACACGGGTGTGCCCTGCTGCTCAAACCGTCATTGATTTGATTTTGACATCAGACCGGACTAAGATCTCCAGAAGCGGTGTAATCGAGTGCGGAATAAGTGATCACTTCATAATTTTCTGCACACGTAAAATTCAGAAATCTGTATCAGATTGTCACAACACAATAAGATTCAGATCGATGAAAAAGTACACCAGTGAAGCTCTAACAGCAGCCCTGGAGAGACTGGACTGGTCAAATGTACTGAATTGCTCATCGGTTGAAAAAGGATGGGCATTCTTCAAATCCAACTTCCTGCATGTATCTGACCAGCTAGCACCCATGAAAGCTTCCAGGGTAAAATCCAGAACAGAACCCTGGATCAATGCAGACATAATAGAAGCCATGAAACTTAGAAATGACAAACATGCTAAGTTCACTAAAAACAGGACTGAACAGCTCCTTAAAGAATATAAAAAGCTAAGAAACGAAGTAACTAATATGATCAGAAAGGCCAAATCCAGTTACTTCAACAAAAAAAATAGCTGAAAATTAAAATTGCCCGCAAAAACTCTGGAAGACGCTGAAACAATTGGGCCACAGCAGTCTCAAAACAATAACCACCAACCTCAACTTGAAAATAAACGGCTCACTCATCACAAACAAATTGAATGTGGCAATTTGCTTTAACAGCTTTTACTCAACCATCGCTTCCACGTTAGTAAGCAAATTGCCCTCACATTCAGGCCTCCACGGTGAACAGCACATCCAAGACTTTTACAAAAACAAAGGGGTACGTGAGGATGACTTCAAGTTTGTCAAAATTAAAACTGATGATGTGTTAAAGAAACTCAGCTAGCTGCAGCCAAACAAAGCCACAGAACATGATAATATTCCCACCGGATTTCTCAAAGACGCAGCTGTCGCGATTGCCCCAATGGTTCCTCATATCACCAACTTGTCCATCAATCAGTGTCATGTCCCACAAGAATTCAAGCTCGCGAGAATATCACCTCTGTATAAAAAAGGAAACAAATTAGACTACCGCCCTGTTTCCATCCTTTGCTCCATCTCAAAGGTTATGGAGAGGTTAATATATGAGCAAATAGATCATTATCTATCAAATCGCGAGCTCCTTTTCGAATTTCAATCAGGATTCAGAAAATCACATTCCACTGATACATGCCTACTGTACCTAACTGACTACATCAGGCGAGAGATAGACATGGGCAAGTACTGTGGAATGGTTATGCTCGACCTTCAAAAGGCATTCGACACAGTTAACCACTCAATACCGTTAAACAAGTTGAGGGCAATCGGTTTTGACAGCGCAGCCACAAACTGGATGAAATCTTACCTTGAGGATAGAGAACAGGTGGTCGAGGTAAATGGATCACTGCCCTCTCCCCTTAAGGTGAACTGTGGTGTCCCACAGGGGAGCATTCTGGGACCATTGTTATTCTTGATTTACATTAACGACATGAAATCAGCATGTAACAGCATTTTGTTCCTGTTCGCGGACGATTCTGCAATCCTGGCCTCGGACAGGGACAAATTGAAGGTTGAAAGTGCACTCAGCACAGAACAAAGTAATCTCTGTCTCTGGCTTTCCGATAACAAACTGTCATTACACCTGGGTAAAACAGAGTCCATACTATTTGGGTTTAGGCACAACCTAGGTAAATCTCCAGGCTTTACGATTAAAGCAGGTGATACCATAATCACCAGCAAGGACAAGGTAATTTACCTAGGTTGTGTATTGGACAGCACTTTCTCGGGTGAAAAAATGGCATTAAAAGCAATCACCAAGGATTTCTGCGTTTATCAACAGGGATACCCTTAAGACCCTTGCCGGTGCCCTCATACAGTGTCATTTT
The DNA here is from genome assembly GCF_033978785.1 of Entelurus aequoreus. Classification (NCBI taxonomy): domain Eukaryota; kingdom Metazoa; phylum Chordata; class Actinopteri; order Syngnathiformes; family Syngnathidae; genus Entelurus; species Entelurus aequoreus. Next base: position 30,837,255 of record NC_084741.1, read on the forward strand.
GACTACGCCTGCACCTCATGGTTCACCAGTATCCCCAAGCCACTAAAAACAAAACTGCAAACTTCCCAAAACAAGCTGGTGAGACTCCTGCTCAACCTCCCATACAGGACTCACCTAACTCAAGCCCACTTTACCAAATTGGGATGGCTTAAAGTTGAGGAAAGAGTACACCAAATTGCAATGTGCCTGGTATTCAAAATACTCAGAGAAACTGTCCCCAAGTACCTGTCAAACTATTTCACCAGAGTAAGTGATGCTCACAGGTACTACACGAGAGGGAGTTCCTCAGACCTCGTCCCCCCCAAATTCATATGGGAAAAAATGCATTCAACTATTTTGCCACCACACAGTGGAATGCACTACCCCTGATCTGAAACAAAATTGATCCCCAGCAACTTTCCGAAGCATCAAACAGGTTTACATATGGTTATAGTGTATATATATTTTCTCATTCTGTTTTGCACACTCTGGGTGTCAACATGTGCATAGTCATGTACATAGTGTCATGTACATAGTGTATACCCCACCCCCAATTTTTTAACGTCATTTTTTATATACATGTTACAGGTTATATATATTTTATTATTGAATGTATCAAATGTGAGGAATATTTAATGGACCGCACTGGAAACAAGCCTTTTGGCTTTTTGTGCCATCCATTTGCCTTTTTAAAGCATTACATGTGTGATGGGACACAAGTAGGGGATTGAATTTTTTTGTTTCATTGCCATGCATGTCTTATAATGTTTTATTGCTGTGGATTTTTTATTGCATGTTTTTACATTTTAGAATTTGATTGTCTTTTAATTGCATGTTTTTACTCCTTGTGGACTTTGCTGGTATTTTAAGACGTTGCCCCTTTTTAGCTTGTTGCCCCTAACAACCGAAGTGCCCACTCAAACGACACCTTAAGTTAAACGCACCTGTGGAGCATTAGGACTGCACCCATTTAAAAGAGAACAGGCAGGATCGACGAGGAGGGAAGCGACAGCAGAGCGATCGGGGAAGAATCGACAGGCTTGACAAGGAGGACCGGGTGAACGCACGCAGGCTGGGAAGGAACCCCGGACTACACAGCAGACCCCGCAGGCTACCGCAGTGAGCCCCAAGAAGCCTACAACACGCAGGGGCAGAGGAAACTCTGCCTCCGAAGTAAGTGACGTGTGTTGTGGATCTCTGGGGGCAACCAACTGCCTTGGGCTGTGGGCTTGCGGGCTCGTGCGTTGTACACTATCTGTGTGGTTCTGTGGACAGGGGGCGATTGGGACCAAGAGACCTGCGGCGACCCCCGGGAGCGACCAAGAGGCGGAGCGAGACGGGACGGGTACGGCCACGTAGGTCCCGCGAGTGACCGGCGACAGGCGAGGAGAGTGGGCGTACCCAATACTTCGACGCGGAACTACACAGGGGCAGGGGAAACCCTGCCTTGCGTGTAAGTGTGGCATCAGAACAGGTGGTCGAGGTAAATTATTTTATACCCGTGGCCTGCCTCCGTTTTAATTCTGTGTGCAGGAGCCAGGAGGCTGACCCACTACGCCTGTCGCGGCTGTACCCTCACCATAATATTGGTTACCAATTGGTATTTTTAGTATTGACAACTGGACGGTTTAATGTGTATTGTAATAAAGTGCGAACAAGCATAATCATCTTCCCTTATTTTGGACAGCTGCTCTCACTACATTGGGTTCCTAATATTTATATTTGTTTTAAGCAACATTTTTATTAGATTTTAATATTCCACCACTCGGGTCCATCACACATGGATTAAATTATTTTAGATGTCAATAAACTTCTCAATAAATCAATATTTGGTTAGGACAAATCAAAGTATAATTTATCATTTTCACCATTGTTTGACTCTTTCTTATCTCCAGGTGTTCACAAACTAAATCTACATTGAAAGAATAACGAATACAGATAAGTTATCGGAAGCAGGAAGTTATCAATGTTGACATTGGAAAGAAAAGACACATTAATTCCAGGCTTTCGCGGGCCACATAAGATTATGTGTTGGGCCAGATTTGGCCCTGGGTTTTGAGTTTGACATATATGAGCAGGGCCATTGTTTAGAGGGGAAAGGTGATGACAATTCTATGGGCCTTCAGCCGGCTGGGACCCACACATAGCCTCTAGTAGTCTCTATGACAAAATGATTATGCACACACTGAACTATTTTATTTATATATATATATATATATATATATATATATATATATATATATATATATATATATATATATATATATATATATATATATATATATACACACACAAATGAATCCGAATTAAAACAAATCCACAAGTCATATAATTTTCTAATTTAAATAATTTCAATAAGCCAGTGCATGCCATGCACACAATCAAAATCCAAAATCCAACTTAAACTCTACAATAACAATGCATTCTCTACTGTTTTCAACAAGTGGTCACAACAGATAAAACAATGACGACGTCAGATGAGACGTTTTAAGGAGGAGAAGCTGTTCTGCATCAATAATAATTTTATTAAGGAAAACTGATTACCACACCAAAGCAACATCAGCAACAAAACTGCTATCTAACTGTTCACTTTGTGTCGCATTCACACCAAAACAAACCGGTATACAAAACCCAAAACCAGTGAAGTTGGAAAAGGCCATGTAACACAGTGGTAAAAATGCCCGAGTGCCAACTTTTTTGCAATGTGTTGCTGCCATTAAATTCTAAGTTAATGATTATTTGCAACAAAAAAAAAGTTTCTCTGTTAGAACATTAAGTGTAATATTCTGGGTTGGAGTCAATAACCATGCGAGGTGATGAAGTTACGTCTCTTTACTTCAAACTTCAGAACAGACTCACACACTTGCCGTCAGGTAGCGCAATAAATCGTTGGCCAACCAAAAAGTAACCACAGAACACTATATCCAACATTCACCAGGAGATGCCAACAAACAACTTAGATCACTCTATTACATTCCTCCCCTTTTAGAAATGTAGAAATTACTCAAAAATAAAAAACAACACAACCAAAAAATCCAGCAGGCTCAATTAAAAAAACTTTTTTTTAGTACTGAACTCTTAACCCTTATTTGTAAACAAGAACATACGTATTATATAAACAGTATTTGTTCACCTTTCACACAGATGTATATACTGTCTTCAGAGAGTCAGTTTTTGTGGTGGTGCTCGAAACCTTTCTGGGTACCTGCGGATCACTGGTGAGGTTTTGGTTGTGGGTGATCTGGGTTCTGATGATGGCAACTCATGGTAACATGTGATCCACATGCACTGTGCGCTGTCTCTGTCCCTCTTGGACAGTTCCCAGTCTTTTCAGTATTTTTGCCTGAATGCATTGTTCCACTCCGCCCCTGAAATTTCTCATGCAAACCGCCTCTCCCTCCAGGAAAAAGCAAACGGGGGGAGCCCTTTTGTCATGATGATGCTTCTGCGCTGCTTGTTTTCCTTCAATCTGTCTGGCAAGCTCCGGCTTCAGCAAACTGAAATGAGTTCTCAACTAGCGTTTCAGGAATAACTCAGCTGGAGTACAACCCGTCACTGTGCGGGGTGTGCTGCGGTATATGAGAAGGAAATTTGCAAGTCTGTGACTGAGTGGCAAGGAAGACTTCTGCTTCCAGCACATTCTTCCTCAGAGCCCGTTTCAGGATTTGTACTGATCTCTCTGCTCCATTTGATGCTGGGTGGTAGGCCGGTACAGCGGTGTGTTTGACTCCATTACTCTCCAGGAACTGAGTATACTATTTTGCCACCAGCTGTGGGCCATTGTCTGAAACTAGCCCTTCTGGCAGTCCATACGAAGCAAACAGACCGCACAGCACTTTAATGGTGTTGTGAGAAGTGGTGGAGGACATGGGGGAAACCTCTAATCACTTTGAATGGCTATCTATGACAACCAAAAAATACTGTTTATCTTTCTCTGCAAAATCGATGTGAATTCTTTGCCACACTCTTTCTGGCCACCGCCAAGAATGTAACGGTGCCACAGCTGGCATTGTCTGTACTGCTTAGCAGACTGATCAATTGTTCACCAGTTCTTGAATTTCACCATCACAGCCTGGCCACCAGAGGTAACTGCGGGCAAGAGCCTTCATACGGCAGATACCTAGATGTTCATGATGGAGATCCTCCAGCAATCTCTGTCGATAACCTGGGGGTATGATGACTTGCTGTCCCCAGAGAATGCAGCCTTGATCTGCTGATAATTCCTGTCTGCGTACAAACTAAGGCCTCAATGCTACATCTTGCACATGACTTGGCCAGCCATTTAATGTGTAGTTCCACACCTTGCTGAGTACAGGATCTTTAAGAGTAGCACTCTCAATGTATTTTGCACACACAGGGAGTTCCTCCAAGTGTGAAACGTAGAAGATACTTCCCTCCTGTGCTGTACATCACTACTTCCCAGCACTTCACAGCACTGCACAGTACTTGTACAGCACACCTCCTGTGCTGTACATCACTACTTGGGGTAAGCGTGACAAAGCATCCGCTTTAGCATGATCAGCTGACTTCTTATACTCGATCTCATAATTGTAGGCCATGAGAATAAGTGCCCAGCATTGGCAGCATTAATGCTGCCAATGTTGGAACTGCTGACTTTGGCCCCAGGATGGCCAACAGTGGCTCATGATCAGTGATAAGTGTGAATTTCCTTCCGTAAAGATATTTATGACATTTCTTTACTCCAAAAATGATAGCAATTGCCTCCTTTTCAATATGGGCATACTTCCTTTCTGGTTCAGTGAGTGTCTTTGAGGCAAATGCCACAGGTCGTTCTTCTCCATTTTCTGTTACATGTGAAATTACAGCCCCAACTCCACAAGGTGAAGCATCACATGCGATTCACAGTGGCAGGCAGGTGTTGTAGTGTACCAACACCTTCTTCTGCAGCAGAAGTTGCTTTGCATCTTCAAATGCTTTTGCACATTCATCAGTCCAAACTCACCTTGAGTCCTTTGTAAGCTAGTTGTGCAGAGGCTGGAGCATGGTAGAGGGGTTTTGCAGGAATCTGCTTTAATAGTTCAGAAGGCCTAAGAAAGACTTCAGTTCTGTTACATTTGTGGGCTCAGGTGCATTTGTTATGGCAGTCATCTTTTCTTCTGTGGGATGTAAGCCAGTCTTATCAATGCGATGTCCCAGATACTCGACACTGCTCTGGAAAAACTGACATTTTGATAGCTTCACCCTAATGCCATGCTTCTCCCAACGTGTGAGAACATTATCCAGTCTTGTCAAATGCTCCTCCGCTGAGGAAGCAGTGATGAGGATGTCGTCCAAAAAACATGTCACATGGTCCATCCCTTGCAGAATCTGGTCCATAACAGACTGAAATATTGCAGGAGCACTCGAAACTCCATAACTGAGGCGGTGATACTTGTATAGGCCCTTGTTTGTGTTTATGGTCAGATATTTTTTTGACCCTTCCTCCAACTGTAGTTGTTGGTAGGCACTTTAAAGATCCAGTTTACTGAAAGATGTTCCTCCTGCTAATGTAGCGAACAGATCTTCAGTATTCGGTAGTGGATATGTCTGCTCTTCAATGCATTGATTAACACTGACCTTGTAGTCACCACAAATCCTGATAGTTTTGTCGACCTTGGGTACGGTGACTATCGGAGCTGCCCACTCACTTTTGTCAGTCTTTGAAATCACTTTCTCACTCTCCAACCTCTCCAGCTTCCTTTAGTGCGTAAGGAACTGGGCGAGCCTTGCAGAAAATTGGTGTGGTATCAGGCTTAGTGCGGTTTTTAGCTTTGAACCCTGTGATACAGCCTTGGCCCTCTGAGAACACTGCCTGATGTCTCTCTACCACCTCTTGTACCTTACAATGTGTTACAATGTGTCCTTGTCTGCACTTTGTGTACTGTGAAAATCTGTTTCCAGTTCAGCCGAAGCTTTTTTAGCCAGTTGCGGCCAATCAGGGCAGGTCTGCTTCCCTGTACAATGACCAGTGGAAGTGTCACTTGCTGGTCCTCGTACTGTACTGGCAACATGATGTACCCTCGAACAGCAATCCTTTGGCCTGAGTATGATTTCAACTTTAACTTGCAAACTGGTTTCAAGGGAAATTGAGTGAGGTTTGCCTGGTAAAAGCTGTCAGAAACCACTGACACTGCTGAACCCATGTCCAGTAACATTGTGGTGCTCTTGTTTCCCAGTCCAAGATCCACTGTGTAACCTTGTTCCAAGTTTGAGGTAGAGTCAACTGCGTACAATCCAAAAAGTTCTGCCTCATCACCACTTCTGGATGCACTCCCTTCAGTTTCAATATACTGAGTTGAAGATTGGCCTTTAGTCTTCCTACATGCACGGGCAATGTGTCCAATTTTGGAGAAAGCATGATACTTTTCATTTTTAAATCTGCAGTCATGTGCTGAGTGCATGCCCCCACATCTGTAGCATGTGTGCTGCCCCCCTGTGTCTCTTTTGCCTTCTTTCTGTTCCTTTGCTTTGTTATTATTTTTCCATCTGAACTGTCCTTCCCTCCCCTTCTCAGAAAAATGATTAACACTTGACAGAGCATTTACCTGGCGAGGTCCGCTGTGTCCAGAGAACTCCATTGTATTTTTTGAAGCAAGCTCCATTGAGACTGCAATTTCACAGGCACGGGGAAAGGTCAGGTCTCTTTCAGACAACAGCCTGCGTTGCATTGCATCAGAACGTAATCCACTCACAAAACGATCTCTCATGGCATTGTCCAAATATTGTCCAAAATTGCAGGTGGCTGACAACTGCCTCAAAGCCACAATGTAATCAGAAACAGCCTCTCCTTCTTTCTGATTACGTTCCTGAAAGCGAAAACGCTACGCTATCCCAACAGGTGCTGGCTTGTAATGTCCACATAGCGCCCTCGTCGGCACAGCATATCTTAAAGTACGGGAACGGCGTGGCGAAGTTGGTAGAGTGGCCGTGCCAGCAATCGGAGGGTTGCTGGTTACCGGGGTTCAATCCCCACCTTCTACCATCCTAGTCACGTCCGTCGTGTCCTTGGGCAAGACACTTCACCCTTGCTCCTGATGGCTGCTGGTTAGCGCCTTGCATGGCAGCTCCCGCCATCAGTGTGTGAATGTGTGTGTGAATGGGTGAATGTGGAAATACTGTCAAAGCGCTTTGAGTACCTTGAAGGTAGAAAAGCGCTATACAAGTATAACCCATTTATCATTATTTATTTACTTAGCAATGCCGGAGACGTGAGGTTTTTCAGCAGCTTATAAGTGTCTGCTCCAATAACAGAAAGGAAAACACACACCTTCTTGTCATCTTCAATCTCGTTAGCCAGCATCCACTGCTCCAAACGCTCCAGATATGAATCAAAATCCTAATTTGAATCATTGTACCCATCGATGCGACCCACTGTCAGAGCCATGTTAGCATCCGGTGCTACTGCTAATCCGACACATGCCCGGTTCCTCCACAAGTGGGCTACTCATCAGCCTTACCTACGACCCAGTGGCGTGCGGTGAGGTTAATGTCTGTTGAGGCACGACTGCATCATCACAGTCAGATTTACAAACATATGAACCTGCAGTGCAGGTGTACCTAATGTTGTGTCCCTGCGGTCGTTCGCAGCTCCTGCAGCGCAAGCATTGTTGTTTTTGCACTTTTTGGCTTCTTGTTAAGTGACTTTTTTTGGGTGGATTCGGTCTTGCACGTGGAGGGTTTGGGTGTGGGCTTTGGTTGGTGTGGCGCTCCCGTCGGGCGGTGCATTCTGCGGCGGAGGTGCTTGGCACCAGGAGGCGGGGTTATGAGACGAGCCTCTCACAGTGCGTCTTCGCAGCAGAGTTTTATGATCGCTCAGCAGAAGAAATACGTTACACACATACAGTTGTTGACAAAATACACTGTACATTATATACCTCAGCTAACTAAACTATGGAAATGTATAATATAATTCATATAGCAATACGGTCTCACTGCACAGCAGGCCAGCAGTTAGCTGAGTCAATCAATCAATCAATCAATGTTTATTTATATAGCCCTAAATCACAAGTGTCTGAAAGGGCTGTACAAGTCACAACGACATCCTCGGTACAGAGCCCACATACGGGCAAGGAAAACTCACCCCAGTGGGACGTCAATGTGAATGACTATGAGAAACCTTGGAGAGGACCGCATATGTGGGTAACCCCCCCCCCCCCCCCCCCCCCCTCTAGGGGAGACCGAAAGCACTGGATGTCGAGTGGGTCTGACATAATATTGTGAAAGTCCAACACATCAGCGAAAGTCCAGTCCATAGTGGGGCCAGCAGGAACCATCCCCAGCGGAGACGGGTCAGCAGCGTAGAGATGTCCCCATCCGATGCACAGGCTAACGGTACACCCCGAGTCATTGTCATTGTGCACAATCCATGTTGAGGCACAACGCAGTGACGTGCCTCAACTGGCTGCTGATCACCGCACCGTCTCTTCTCAGTATTTGAACCGCAAATGTGAAAATAAAAATACAAATAATCTAAAACTGGTGAAGTTAAATGGAAAATAACTTTAGTATAATCACTGGATACATATAACAATTTAATTATTATTTTTTTCTTTTTACATTTTTTTTCTTTCCATGATGGCAGGTGAGGCCGTGCCTCCCCTGCCTCTAGTGACTGCACGCCACTGCTACGACCAGTACATGGCCCTCTAATAAAGTCCCCTCACGCAGTGGGCGTCTGTTAATTCCTCGTCGCCATTTGTAATATTCTGGGTTGCAGTCAATAACCAGGCGAGGTGATGAAGTTACGTCTCTTTACTTCAGACTTCAGAACAGACTCACACACTTGCCGTCAGGTAGCACAATACAACGTAAATCGTTGGCCAACCAAAAAGTAACCACAGAACACTATATCCAACATTCACCATGAGATGGCAAGAAACAACTTAAATCACTCTATTACATTAAGTATCTTGTCTTTGCGGTCTATTCAATTGAATATAGGTTGAAAAGCTGCTTATCTGTTTCGACCGTTACAATGTGATACGGTTCACATGCAGCCAATCAATGTCATTAACAGCGTTATATGTGTGCGTGTGTGCATGATGTGTTCAATGTGGTCTTGTAAAATGTGTTATTAGTGAGACATTTTAATAGCCTAAATACAAAAAAGTTCAAAGAAAACTAATAATACATGATTTGAATAATAATATTCTGAATTGTTAAGTGGTTAATCGTTAAAAAGGATACAAATTAGGTGTATTAACACCAGGCACCGTCAAGTCACTAAAACACAAGAACATTGAAGGGGGCAATGAATGGGGTAGAGGTGCTAAGCAGATATTTACATATATCCATATTTAAGTGTTACTTCTTTATTTTCATAGTCATATTACAAAACAGCTAGTGTTCTTCCAATTGTGCTCTTTCTAGTTGTCTGCAAGTACTGTGTGTGCTAAACCTTGAAGCTTTGGTATGTAAGGAGGTCAGATACTCCTTTCCCTTATCTGTTTCTGTGTCCAGCTGAGGAAAACAATGGACAAGTGTAGTCATTTTGGAAGGTGGGGGCGAAGGACAACGAGGGTGGGGGCGAGAGATATTATAGAAGGCAACGCTTCGGTAGGGGGGGTTAGATCAGCTTAGCCGCGCTATTGTGTGCGTTGTACGGGACTGGTCTCATTCTATTTCCAAGGCTTTGGAAATAAATTACAAAATACCTATTCTGTTTCTAGTGGTCCTTCTTACTCAGTTTATGTGTCATCAAAAGAACTTGGGAGTGACCAGCAGTGCCCACACCGATACTCTTTTTGGGGGGTGCAGAATTCCGAGCAAGGCCCTACCTGTGACTTAAGACGAAAACTGTGATCGAGGACGCAACAATTTGCATCTTTCTTTATGGATGTGATTTAGTAAAGGATGTGATGATACACTCATCTCACCAGACGATACAACGTACGATATTGGGTTAATTTGGTTTGATCATAAAAAATGCAGACCTTAAGTATTTTATAACTTTGCTTGCATTAGCTTTAACCTGTTTAAACTGTTTCCACAAAAAAAAGGAAAAAAAAAAAACTTAAATTGAAGGAAATTATACTACTTTAAATTGAGTAGTTTCGCAGAGTATTCATGTTGTTTTTCAAGTGTATCAATGATTTGGCCGTATTGTGTTTTCTCTGGCCAACTCTCTGGGAAGCAATTCAGTGTGTCTGGAATAGATTTTTAAGTAATGTCTTGGTGTCCACGATTGACAGTTTAGTCTGCTTGGACATGCACACGCATTGTTTTGGTTGTGAAACTCAAATGGCGTGGGAAATGCAGAGACCTGCTCTGGAGTGTGCGCAAAGCACTTGTTGTGTGGCTCCAATCCTTGCTCACGACCCAACGGATATGTCTTTAACTATTAAAGACTGTGTTCTGCCCGCAAAAAAGTTTTCTTATATAAATGTGTTGGTCATGTATGATGTCTTTTTGCTCTTTTTGTTTTATTTAAATGTACGGCAGTGAAAATAAATTTCCCCACGGGGACCAATACATCTGAATCTAAATCTAAATCTAATCTATATACAGTAGGAAGGGGATTCATATGGCCCGATTTGTCACTGTTTACTTGACACATGAAACGTGACAAATTGGGCGGGTTCATTCTCCACTTTAGCCGCCCGATGGTAGTAGAGTGTCGAACATCTTAAAATGTGTTTTGTGGCAAATTCAGCTTTGACCACAGCATCAGTTGCTATGGAGAGTGGTGTTTTCCATCATTTTCAGCATACTGCATTGCAAAATAATTAACCCCTCACCTTCCTACCACGCATGATCCACCCAGGAATGGGGCCAAATTTCATACTGTACCAGAAATATCATCAACTTTTAATCTTGCGAGATCTAGTGTCAAGAGATCTTATAACATCCTAATTTTAGTACATAATCTATGGGTGTAGATCAGCACCTTTCAAAATGTTTCAAAATGCCCACGTCATACCAAGGTTTGAGCAGATATCTGACCTGCATTCAAGTAAAACATATAAAACAATTCTTATGATACCATCTCAACACAATCTTGTTACCTACATTTTGTTTTAATGTTATATGTTTCTTTTCAAAATACAGTTTTTGTTGATTCAGAGTGACAACATGCTGTTAGCATTTTTTATTTTTTTATTTCACATACTTGTTAATTCTATAGGCTAAAAATGATCACCTGTTACTTTCAGTCCTGTTACTCAAATGAATGTGACCTTTGCTTTAGAAACATTGTAGAAAAATGAAATAAAGTTGCCTGAGATGGGTCAGTATACGCATTTTGAGTTGTTCAATATGGGTAATTTTGGATTTAGACTTGAGAAAAGACAAGAGGTTTATTTTGAGAGAAGCAAATGGCATCTATTTGGTTTTTTACCCTCTTATAAAATAATTTTTGGGTTTGTGCTTTTGTTCGTTAGCCAGTAATGCATTTTCCATTTGGGCAAAAACTAAAAAATATTCCTCTTCTAGCAATTGTTGTCAAATTTGCACCATAATTTCCTGACTAACGAACCAAGAAAACAACATAATGATAGGCAGGCACTCCTTGCATGATGTCACTCCTCTCTGCTGAGTTGTTCTTGTGCTTGAAAGCCAACAAGATGCTGTGGCGATAAAAGGCAGCTGTTTTATTCTTCTCATGTTTTCTTCCTTTCTAACACAGCCACGATTTCATGTCAACAAAGAATCATATTGGCAGGTAATTAAGAACAGGCCATCATCCAAACCAGTGTGCTTGTGTGTTTGGTGGGAGCCAGATGACCAGTCCCGGTCTACTTGAATCTAATCAGTCTCCTCTGCTTCCTCACAGGCTGTTTTCTGCACAGCTCTATGTTTCTTTAGAGGATTTGCGTATTGCGCAACACATTTTCTAAAATAATATTACAAAAAAAAAGAATTTAAAAGTGGAATGAAATAGCAAACAGGTGTATTGTAACGAGAAAATATTGCCATTTTTGAAATCCATCCATCCATCCATTTTCACTTCTGGGAACAAGATTTGAGGTTGGACACAGGACATGATGGGAATCAAGAAGTGATCCTACAACAACTTGAAGAAATGAAAGAAGAAATGAAAGAAGAAATGAAAGAAATGAAAAAAGAAATGAAAGAAATGAAAGAAGAAATGAAAGAAATGAAAAAAGAAATGAAAGAAATGAAAGAAATGAAAGAAAAAATGAAAGAATTGAAATAATATCTGAGAAAAGTAACAACAGAACACAAACAAGATGTGAAAAGTCTGCAGGAAAATATAGAAAATCTGCAATCTCAGAACAACAGAAGAAATAATGAAGCCACTGAAATGGGCAAACGAATGAAGACCCTTCAAGAAGACAACAACATGTTGAGGAATATCATAGACGAAATGGATCAGGACAAACGAATGAATGATATCATCGTGACAGGGCACCGAATTAAACCAAGATCCTATGCGAAAGCTGTGAATAATGAAGGTGAACCTGATGAAATGGATATGATCTCAGCAGAACAGCAAGTGGTCAACTTTCTGCAATCAAAGGAAATTGAAATTGACATTAATACCATCGAAACATGCATCCCACTGAACGGAAGAAACAACAACGCCACTCCAGTCGTGCTCGTGAAACTCGTAAACAGAAAATCTAAAATGGCACTGCTGAGACAGGGAAAGAAGCTGAAGGGAACAAATGTGTACATGAATGAGCATCTCACAAAACGCAATGCTGGAATCGCCAAGAAAGCACACGACTTGAGAAAGCAGGGAAAAATCCAGGGAACTTGGAGCACCAACTGTAAAATCTACATCAAGCTGAATGGAGGTCCAGAAGCAAGAGTAATTGTTGTCCATGACATCAAGGACCTGGACAATTTTTAAAGTTTACACAGCTACCACAACAACGATGATAATGGACTCTGACAGAAAACAAACACCCAAATTCAGCATCGACACTAATATGTTCCAAGGGACGACTAAACAAGAGGACCTACATTCAGGATTACATCCACCTACACTTATTGAGATTATTGAAACAACATCAAAGATTGTTGAACAAGAAAATATGGAACTAAAAAATTTCTGCAACAAAGATTACAAAAACCAGGATTTGGAAAATGATATAGATCCACATACAATTTTTTTCTCCCACATCAGTAATAATTGTTTTTATTATACAGATGATCAATATAATAGCAACATTACATGCGATAACAAATTGTCAATTATTCATTTTAATAGCAGAAGCTTGTATGCAAACTACAACAACAATAAGAACTTTTTGGAACACATCAACGAACCATTCAAAGTGATTGCTGTCACAGAAACATGGATTGATGATAAAAAAGGAATAGATTTTGATCTGGAAGGATATGAACTAAACTACATCAACAGAACCAACAAAAATGGAGGAGGAGTAGCTGTGTATGTGATGAAGAACCTGAACTACAAAGTGGTAAAAAACATGTCATTTGCTATAGATAATATCTTAGAATGTATAACCATTGAAATATATCAGGAAAAAAGCAAAAACATTTTCATCAGTTGTATATATAGATCACCTAAGTCAAGTATAGAAACATTTGAAGAATGGATCAAGGCTACTTACATGGATAATGGTCAAAGAATAATGTTCTTATGTGGTGACTTTAATATTGACTTATTGAACCCTAACAAGCAAAATCTATTCATGACTTCATTGATACAAAGTACAGCATCAGTTTATATCCAAAAATCACAAAGCCAAACAGAATCACAGCACACTGTGCCACGCTTATTGATAATATTTTTACCAATGAGTTTGACAATAACACTACAAGTGGTCTACTTATAACCGACGTTAGTGATCATCTGCCAGTTTTTACAATATATGATGGAAACTACAAGAAGAACATGGAAGACAAAAGGACATTTCGAAGACTGTGCACAGAGAAGAGGATGACTGCTTTCAAAAGTGAGCTACAAAAGCAAGATTGGGACAATGTGTATAATGAAAAAGAGGTTGATGAAGCATATGAACATTTCTTAAACAAGTTCATAATACTTTATGACAAACATTGTCCATGGATACAACTCAGTAACAAGCAGAGAAAGAATAATCAACCATGGATGACAAAAGGATTAAAAAATGCTTGTAAGAAGAAGAATACACTATATAGAGAATTTATAGCACAAAGAACTATAGAGGCAGAAATTAAGTACAAAAAGTATAAAAACAAGTTAACAGATATACTACGATCATGTAGAAAAGAATATTACAGTGAGTTATTGGACAGGAACAAAAATAATATGAGAGCAACATGGGGCATCCTCAATAGCATTATTAAAAATGGCACAAAGAGGGACTACCCTCAATACTTTTTAGACGGAAATAAAAAAAATGACAACATAAAGGAAGTAGTTGAAAGCTTCAATAATTATTTTGTAAATATTGGACCAAAATTGGAAGAAAGGATTCCAGACCCAGTTCCAATTGAGGAATATAATGATACCATAGAGCAAAATCCCAACTCCATGTTCCTCAGTAATGTGACACAGGAGGAAATAGTTACAATCGTGAAAAAATGTAAATCTAAGACGTCAACTGATTGTAATGGAATTGATATGGAAACGATAAAAAAGGTTATAGAAGAGATCTCAGGACCATTAATGTATATTAGTAATCTATCATTTCAAACAGGTACATTCCCAAACAAAATGAAAATAGCTAAAGTTGCACCAATTTATAAGACAGGAGATAAACATCAATTTACAGATTATAGACCTGTTTCTTTACTTCCACAATTTTCCAGAATCATTGAAAAACTGTTTAATAACAGATTAGAGAGTTTCATAAATAAAAATAGAATACTCAAAGAGAACCAATATGGATACAGAGCTAATGTCTCAACTTCAATGGCTTTAATTGAAATAACAGAGGAAATTACCAATGCAATAGACAGTAAAAAATGTGCAGCAGCAGTTTTTATGGATCTAACTAAAGCATTTGACACAATTAATCACAATATTTTCATCAAAAAACTAGAACGATATGGCATAAGAGGGTTAGTCTTAAACTGGATAAGAAGTTATCTAACGAACAGGAAACAATACGTGAAGCTAGGCGAACACACGTCTACAACGCTAAATATATCCTGTGGTGTACCTCAGGGATCAATATTAGGACCTAAATTATTCAATCTCTATATAAATGACATTTGTAAAGTTACAAAAGATTTAAAGTTAGTATTATTTGCGGATGATACAACAGCGTTTTGTTCAGGAGAGAACACACAGGAGATAATACAAATAATAACAGAAGAAATTAACAAATTAAAAAGATGGTTTGACAAAAATAGATTATCGTTGAATCTCAGCAAAACTAAAATAATGCTATTTGGTAACAGTAGTAGAGAAAGTCAAACACAAATACAAATAGACGGAATAGAAATTGTAAGAGTAAATGAAACCAAATTTCTAGGTATAATGATTGATGATAAATTGAACTGGAAATCTCACGTAAAAAATATACAACATAAAGTAGCAAGAAACACGTCAATAATGAATAAAGCAAAACATGTTCTAGACAAAAAATCACTTCATATTCTCTACTGCTCACTAGTGTTACCATATCTGAGCTACTGTGTAGAAATATGGGGAAATAATTACAAAAGTACACTTAATTCATTAACGGTGTTACAAAAAAGATCAGTTACAATAATACATAATGTTGGATATAGAGAACATACAAATCCTTTATTTATTGAATCAAAGATACTGAAATTCCACGACATAGTGAATTTGCAAACAGTTAAAATTATGCACAAAGCAAACTATAACCTGCTACCCAAGAATATACAACAATTCTTCTCAACAAAAGAGGAGAAATATAATCTTAGAGAAAATTTTAATTTAAAACATTTGTACGCACGTACAACACTTAAGACATTCAGTATATCAATATGTGGAATTAAATTATGGAATGGTTAATCCATTCCATAATTTAATTCCACATATTGATATACTGAAAGCAAAGCAATCAAACAATGTACTAATATGATCCACTTCAAGAAACTCTTCAAACTTAAAGTGTTTACAAAGTACAAAGAAGAAGAACCATGACAAACATTCTCAATTTATTTCATCCATCCATTCATTCATTCTTAAAGTAATCTTACTTATCTCATCACATGAAATATGACTTACTTCACCAATTATTATTATTAAATTCTTACTATTATTTATTTATTTATTTATATTGTGATTACCTATGGAGTTATTGTGAATAAATTGAGAACAGGAAGTGAATAAAAAAGTTTCAGCAACTGTTATGTAAAGAAAAGGGGTAGGATTAAATAAGCTCTGCTTCTTCCTACTCCTTTTCGAACATGTTGAAAAGAGAAACTGGAAATTGTGATGTATCATGTTGTATGCTTGCATGTTCGAAATAAACTCAAACTCTAACTCTAACTCTTTTCTACCGCTTATTCGCGGGGGAGCGCTGGAGCATATTTCAGCTACAATCGGGCGGAAGGCGGGGTACACCCTGGACAAGTCGCCAGCTCATCGCAGGGCCAACACAGATAGACATAACAACACAAAACTGCCATGAAGGCAGTTTTTTTACTTTAATATTGAAATTGTTTTTAAAAGTAAAACAAATATTAATTGATGCATAGATTTAAGCTTTGAAATAAAAAATATATATTGATGTGTGACCTATTGTCACACTTTTATGAGTGGGAGTCTTTTGAATACCCAAGACCTCTTAGTCTGAGGATGTTTTTTCTTTAAACTGTCATTGCTGAAAAAAGAATAATGAACCAATTCAGTTATTTCGTTGTTGTTTTTTGATTTTAGGCTCCAATTACTTATATCAAATATTTCACTTTGAACATTTTTTGGGAGAAGATATTGCATAATTAGTATTTTTCCTATTAAATAAAGTTTTTGACAAACAGGCATACAACATACAAAATGTTTTGCTTAATGTTAATGTATGGATCTAAAGTTGAAATATAGTTATTTAAGCATTGAAAGTAAAACAAAAATACATTAATATATGACTTATTCTGAACCAGAGTGTTATTGGACTTTTGTGCTCGTCACAGATTGTCCATAACAAACACCATGTTCAAACATAAGGGTGTCCATACGTGCACTTGGCACCAGGACACCCTAGGCAGCAGTTCCATGATCGACTTTGTAGTTGTCATGGGATTTGCGGTCTCAGGTTTTGGACAATCGGGTGAAGAAAGGGGCGGAGCTTTCTACCGATCACCACCTGATGGTAAATTGGCTGCAATGGTGGGGGATACCGGACAGACCTGGCAGGCCCCAACGTAAGGGTCTACTGGGAACCTCTGGAAGAACTTTGAACATGTCACGAGGGAGGCGCTGGACATTGAGTCCGAGTGGACCATGTTTCGTACCTCTATTGTCAAGGCGGCTGATTGGAGCTGTGGTCGCAAGGTGGTTGGTGCCTGTCATGGTGGCAATCTATATACAGTAGATTACCACAAGGCCTACTCAGTGGCCTTGTGGTTAGAGTGTCCGCCCTGAGATCGGTAGGTTGTGAGTTCAAACCCCGGCCGAGTCATACCAAAGACTATAAAAATGGGACCCATTACCTCCCTGATTGGCACTCAGCATCAAGGGTTGGAACTGGGGGTTAAATCACCAAAAATTATTCCCGGGCGCGGCACCGCTGCTGCCCACTGCTCCCCTCACCTCCCAGGGGGTGAACAAAGGGATGGGTCGAATGCAGAGAACACATTTCACCACACCGAGTGTGTGTGTGACAATCATTGGTACTTTAACTTTAATCCTAGAACCCGCTGGTGGACACCAGCGGTGAGGGATGCCATCAAGCTGAAGAAAGAGTCCTATCGGGTCCTTTTGGCTCATGGGACTCCGGAGGCAGCAGCCAGGTACCGACAGGCCAAGCGGTGTGCGGCTTCAGCGGTCACAGAGGCAAAAACTCGGACACGGGAGGAGTTCGGGGAAGCCATGGAAAACGACTTCCAGACGGCTAGGAAGTGATTCTAGACCACCATCTGCCGCCTCAGGATGGGGAAGCAGTGCACTGTCAACACAGTGTATGGCGGGGATGGTGTTCTACTGACCTCGACTGCGAGTGTTGGGGATCGGTGGAGGGAACACTTCGAAGACCTCCTCAATCCCACCAACATGTCTTCCTGTAAGGAAGCAATGCCTGGGGAATCTGTGGTGGGCTCTCCTATTTCTGGGGCTGAGGTTGCTGAGGTAGTTAAAAGCTTCTCGGTGGCAAGGCCCCGGGGGTGGATGAGATCCGCCAGGAGTTCCTTGAGGCTCTGGATGCTGTGAGGATGTCTTGGTTGACAAGACTCTGCAACATCGCGTGGACATCGGGGGCGGTACTTCTGGATTGGCAGACCGGGGTGGTGGTTCCTCCCTTTAAGAAGGGGAACCGGAGGGTGTGTTCCCACTATCGTGGGATCACACTCCTCAGCCTTCCCGGTAAGGTCTATTCAGGTGTACTGGAGAGGAAGCTACGCCGGATAGTCGAACCTCGGATTCAGGAGAAACAGGTGTGGTTTTCGTCCTGGTCGTGGAATTGTGGACCAGCTCTATACTCTCGGCAGGGTCCTTGAGGGTGCATGGGAGTTTGCCCAACCAGTTTACATGTATTTTGTGGACTTGGAGAAGGCATTCCAACGTGTACCCCGGAAGTCCTGTGGGGTGTGCTCAGAGAGTGGGGTGTCGGACTGTCTGATTGTGACAGTCCGCTCTCTGTATGATCAGTGTCAGAGCTTGGTCCGCATTGCCGGCAGTAAGTCGGACCCGTTTCCACTGAGGGTTGGACTCCGCCAAGGCTGCCCTTTGTCACAGATTCTGTTCATAACTTTTATGGACAGAATTTCTAGGCGCAGTCAGGGCGTTGAGGGGATCCGGTTTAGTGGCTGCAGGATTAGGTATCTGCTTTTTGCATATGATGTAGTCGTGATAGCTTCATCTGGCCAGGATGTTCAGCTCTCACTGGATTGGTTCACAGCTGAGTGTGAAGCGACTGGGATGGGAATCAGCTCCTCCAAGTCTAAGTCCATGGTTCTCGGAAAAGGGTGGAGTGCCATCTACGGGTTGGGGAGGAGATCTTGCCCCAAGTGGAGGAGTTCAAGTACTTAGGAGTCTGGTTCACGAGTGAAGGAAGAGTGGATCGTGAGATTGACAGGTGGATCGGTGCGGCGTCTTCAATAATGTGGACGATGTATCGATCCGTTGTGGTGAAGAAGGAGCTGAGCTGGAAGGCAAAGCTCTCAATTTACCGGTCGATCTACGTTCCCATCCTCACCTATGGTCATGAGCTTTGGGTTATGACCAAAAGGACAAGATCACGGGTAAAACGGCCAAAATGAGCTTCCTCCGCCGGGTGGCAGGGCTCTTCCTTAGAGATAGTGTGAGAAGCTCTGTCATCCGGGATGAGCTCAAAGTAAAGCCACTTCTCTTCCACATCGAGAGGAGCCAGATGAGGTGGTTCGGGCATCTGGTCAGGATGCCACCCGGACGCCTCCCTAGTGAGGTGTTTCGGGCATGTCCGACCGGTAGAAGGCCACGGGGAACACCCAGGACACGTTGGGAAGACTATGTTTCCTGGCTGGCCTGGGAATGCCTCGGGATCCCCCGGAAAGAGCTGGACTAAGTGGCTTGGGAGAGGGAAGTCTGGGCTTCCCTACTTAGGCTGCTGCCCCCGCAACCGGACATCAGATAAGCGGAAGGAGATGGATGGATGGATAGAGATGGATTTTTTTTTTTAACACTTTAATTATTGAGACCCTTTTGTGTCCCCATGCAGGACTTTTATCATTCACCAAAATTGGGGGCAACATTCGCAGAACAAATTGTATTGGTTTTGAAAATGCAAAATACCAAAATGGCCCCAGCGTGCTTTCTTTTTTCAGCGTGCGGCCCTCAGTGGTAAAAGTTTGGAAGCCCCTGCTTTGGAGTGTATAGTACAAGAATGCAAAGCAAAGCCCCTTCGCTGCACATTTACGTCTCCGCTCCATGTGATTAATGTGCAAGTGTGTGCCGCCGTGTGTGTTTTATTGTGCATGGCCGGGACTATCAGCAAGACTTAAATCTAATCTGGTCGCCACAGTGACCTTTAATGATTTAGGGCTGACCTCAGCTCTTGAGCTCAATGTATTGTTTACCACTCAGCTGCAGCAATTTTGTGTGTGTGTACAGTATGCATATATGTGTCAGGAAGCAAGCCTGCTTGTATGTCAATGCAAGCCTATTATGCATGGATATAGGCGGTGACTGTGCAGGGGCGGATTAAGAAATTTTGGCCCCCTGGGCCTGACATGGTCTTGGCCCCTCAACCCCCCGCGCGTGTGGGCGCACACACACGCACGCACTATGCAAGAAATACTGTATACTGTGAACAGACATGCACACTGTACTGTACAGAAGAGTGCACATACTGCACACACACTATTAGGTATACCACACAGACACTGACAAGCACAGGTTTCACACAGACACAGGGGGAGGGGATAAATGGCCTAAAAATAAACATTTTTGAAAATGATTACGCCCACTTCAGTGATGGTGCATTGGGTCATTTGAGAGATATTATGTATTGGAAGTTGGTAGCTATCATGAAATAAACCCCCCAACCCACCCAAAAAACTAAATCGGACATGATTTTTGCCCCCTTTTCCTCCCTTCTATCATTAAAAATAAAATAATATCTTAGGAAAACACATTGGCATAACGGCAGCTGTGCAGCAAATTGAGGCTCAAAGTCTGTATCTATTTGTGGTTAAGCTTGAGGAGAAGGAGAAAGGTAAAATGATAACATGCATCGGAGAGCACCACAAAGAAAGGTGTAGGCCAGTTCATGGTACAAGGGCTGCATGCAGGTCAAGATAGCCCATTTCCAAGAATGCTATAGTGGCTGGACAGGCACTGGACATGTCCTGAACTCAGTGTCAGACGTGGCTGCCGAATACTTGGATGAAGTGAAGCAGCTGACAGATCTCATGCTGCCCCATCTGAAGACTGTCCTGGCCAGGCAGAGGATGGATGAGGAGACCTTCCCAATGGACCCTGTCAGTGAACAGGCTAGTAACATTGATGGCACCCCTGTGCACAACATTGGGATGGAGAGACAATGTGGCAAGGTGGACTACAAACTGAAGAAGTTGGGCACACTGAACGCAGTCAATAGGTCAATAATTTTACAGAAGAGCCAGGAGCTTCAGAGGTTTCAAGGCAGCAGCACAAGCAAAAAGGGAGGTTGAACTCAACTGGAGTAAATTCATGAAGGCAAAATTCGAGAGTAGGGCAGATGAGAAACAAGAGATGGCTCAAAGAAAGGAGAGTAAGAGACTAGACATGCTGGACACACTGAAATCTTTTGATGGCCCCTTCACGATAGTGGGGAAGTTGAAAAGTTCCTTGTGGATGAAAGTCTGCACAAGAATGCAAAGCTGCAGAGAATGAAGCTTGAGGTTCAGTTTGCCAGAGAAAGCACCAAGCTTCTGCCTAAAGTCAATCCTATCTTCACAATCCAGGTGACACTTCCCAGAAATGGCAAAAGTGCAATTCTCCAAGTCATAATGGATACTTAGAATTTTATGGTGGTGGTAAGTATTCATGAAAACAGGTAGCCTAACATTAGTGAATGGGTGAATTCTGGAAATAACCTAAAAATCTTACACAGTGCACCTTTAAGCAAGGGGTTTCTTTCGTGCTTTCAATTTTGCAAAATCATCCACCACATCATTGAAGTCCAACTCTCTTGTCAGCTCACTCTCAATTGCCATTAGAGATAACGCATTTAATCTTTTCTGAGTCATTCTTGTGCGCAGCTCATTTTTTACTCTTGACAAAAGAGAGAATGAGCGTTCTCCCTCACAGTTACTGACCGGTAGAGTGAGAAAAATCTGTAGCGCAATGTATGTATTAGGAAACGTAGGCTGTAGTCCAAAATGTATTATTGTTTTGAGCAGTCCTGAAGGGGTCCTCTCCTCATCAGTGTTGTTGAGCTGTATAAAAGATTTGAACTGTATAAGCTCCTGTCCAAGACTTTCATTGAGGTCAGATGGGTATGATTCAGTGAGAATCTTGGCCTTGTGAAGGACTGAAGCATTGGACTCTGTATCCAAAGAGAAAAGGACACTGAACAAATTGTTCAGATGTTTGTAGGCCTCCAGACGGTGATTAAGGCTTGAACTCAGTTGATCAATAGAGGCAATAAATGTCTCTATTTGAAACAGTTGCCTTCCCTCAAGCACAACATCTGGGGATGCTGATTCATCAGCAAACTTTTTACGTTTCCTCGTCCGTTCAGCCCTGTAAGATGGGGTGCCACCCAACATGTTTAAGGCTTTCTGCTCAAAATGATCAAATAGATCTCTTTGGGAGAGAACAAAGGTGCGCAGAGATTCCAGCAATCTAACTGCTGTACCAAGGTCCATGTCTGCTTTTTGAAGTTGCAGACTTGTGGCCTGAAATCTGGACAGAACAGTGTCCCAAAAGCCTGCCATGAAGGCCATCTCAAGTGAATCCAGCTTCCGCACTAGACTGTCAGCTTCAGTTCGTGTGTCTCGTTTCTCTGTGTCATCAGTGGAAATAACCTGTAGTGCTGCTTTTATTTTACTGTAGTTCTGCCACAGTGCTTTGGTAGATTCTGCACGGCAACTCCAACGCGTGTTGGATAAAGCTTTAAGTGTGAGATCTATGTTGGAATTGCCAAATACCCTGTCCCATCGGTGTGTGGATGCAGTTGTGAAGTTGTAAATAGACTGAATCAAGTCAAAATACTTAGAGACTTCATTTCCACATCTGTCAATGCTGTTGACTCCCACCAAATTCAAAGAGTGAGCTGCACATGGAATATAGTGTATTAATGGGTTGCTTTTCTTTAAGTGAGCCTGCAACCCATTATACCTCCCTGACATGTTGCTGGCATTATCATAAGCCTGCCCCCTGCAATTTGACAGCTCTAACCCTAGATTTTCCAACACAGACATGACACAGTTAGCCAAACTTTCACCTGTATGGCTAGTAATGGGCTCAAAACCCACAAAGCGTTCAACAACACTGCCCTCTTTGCTAACAAAACGGAATATGAATGTCAATTGGTCCACATGAGATAAATCTGGGGTTGAATCCACAATGATAGAGTAGTATTTGCTTGCTTGCAGTTCATCTGCTATAGCCTGTTTGGTTTTTGCACCCATCAATTCAATGAATTCCTCACAAATGGTGGAGGACAGATATGAGGTATTACCTCGACCCATCTGCCCAAACTTTCTGATGTGATCCTTTAGAAAGGGATCAAATTCAGCCAGGACCTCCAGAATACCAAGGTAGTTCCCATTGAGAGGAGACCCTAACGATTCATTTTTACCCCTAAATGCAAGGCCCCTTTCTGCAAGGAATTTAATGACTGCAACAACTCTTTGTAACACCTGCCTCCAATAGCTGCTCTCTGCCTGAAACTGTTTGAACAGGTCTGCATCAACTGTGGCACCTTTGGCGCGGTTCAAGACTGCTTGCATGCAGGTTATGTGCTCAGCACTTCGCTCATGTTCACCAAATCTTTCTGAGTGTTTCCAATCACAATAGCCTGTCACAAAAGAATGCGTTTTTGGGGAAAACAGTTTGCATGCAAAGCAGTAAACATTACCAGTAGAGGGAGAGTACATCAGCCACTCTCTTTGTACTCGTTGTCCATTGGGCAAGTGTGAAGTAAAATGTTCATTGTTTAGGCATCGGGTTTTGCCTCCTAGCCCACTGTTCCTCACAGAAGCTGGATAATGGCTGTGACGGTTGTGAAATGATTTTGCACCTCTTTGAATAAGAACTTCCTTCATTGACTCAGTGAGGGTCTCAGCCCATTTAGCGGGATCACTAGGTAGAGTTGTCACTGTAGATGGTGTTGAAGAAAGATTCAGCTCATTTTCTATGCTGTCCAGAGGTGCAGTGACCTCACATTCATCCGAGCAACTGGCTACTGCTGAATTGGTTGAATCATAAGCATCAGAAGCATTTGGTTCAGTGTCTACACTTGTAGTGGTCTCAGGATCTTGGGAGCTACATGCTAGCTCAGGTGCATTGCTAACCTTAGCTGAATTTGCAGTAGCATTTATAGAATTGCTTTCAGCAGATGTCTTTGTACTGAAGAAGCTGGAGATATTTGGAACACTCTCAAGTAAAACTGATTCCTTTTTTTTCTTTTCTTGCTGAATTTTTTTTCTAGCTCCTCCACTTAAACGTTTATGATCCATATTTCCCTTCTTTCTTTGCACATTGGCTCTTTGCCTATCACAACAGATAAACCAACTATGTGTGTGTGTGTGTGTGTGTGTGTGTGTGTGTGTGTGTGTGTGTGTGTGTGTGTGTGTGTGTGTGTGTGTGTGAGTTTGTTTGTGTGTTTATGATCGGTGCTGCTTCCTTCAAGTGTGTGAGGTGATTTAGAAAACTAGCAACCCAGCATCAACACTCCAAAGCAGAGAATAACAGCTTACTAGCATAGACAATTGAGAGCAGAGAATCAACTGATTCGTCTGATAGACAGCAGGAGAGCAGAGTGGTCAGTGATGATCGAATCAAGAAAATGTCTAAATGGCAAGGGAACAGACTGATTTGTACTGAGGAGAAAGAGAGAGAGAGCCAATTACAGTGAAATATATTCCAAAAGAGCCAAGTGACTAGCTGAAGGCAGGGACAAATGCCTTGGAGTGACCAACAAGAGTGCAAAGTACCAAATGGCAAAATGTGGAAAGACCAACAGGCAGATCTGCTTTTACCTCTTATCTTCACAACCAAAAAGTTGCTAAATGATGTTTTCAGTCGCTAGCCAGGTATGGCCAAAAGACGCGAAATCTAGCGGCAAAGTCGGTCAATCACACTGACAGTGAAACAAATATTTTGAAAAGATAATAATTGTACACCTTTGTGCACTTTAGTCTTCTATCTAAATATTTTCACAAAGGACACCAAGGCAGCTTGCTAGCTATGATGGGAGCAACAATGTCTGATAGACAGCAGGAGAGCAGAGTGGTCAGTGATGATCCAATCAAGAAAATGTCTAAATGGCAAGGGAACAGACTGATTTGTACTGAGGAGAAAGAGAGAGCCAAGTACAGTTAAATATATTCCAGAGCCAAGTGACTAACTGAAGGCAAAGACAACAGCCAGATACCTTAGCAGAGACCAACAAGAATTCAAAGTACCTAATAGCAAGATGGCGAGACCAACAAAATAAATTGTATTAGGATTTAATTTATTAACGTTAATCTTAACAGCCAAAAAGTTGCTGAATAATGTTTGTAGTCGCTAGCCAGGTATGCCCAAAACAAGAGTCGCTAAACCTAGCAGCAAAGTTGCTTAATTGCAACACACTCTAGGATTCAGGGGAATTAAGGATAATAAAGATATTAATTGTACAACTTTTTGTACTTTTTTTCTAGTTTTTTGAGTCGCCAGCCATGTATGGCCAAAAGTCGCTAATTGAATGCCAACGTTGCTTAATCGCCAACACACTGGGACTCACTGAAGGACTGACTGAATAAAAAAGATAATTAAGATAATTGTGTACTTTTCTCTTCTGATATTTTCTCTAAGGACCCCAAGCTATCTGCAAGCAGCAATAATGTCTGACAGACAGGAGAGCAGAGTGGTCAGTGATGAATGGCAAGGGAACAGGCTGATTTGTACTGAGGAGAAAGAGAGAGAGAGAGCCAATTACAGTGAAATATATTCCAAAAGAGCCAAGTGACTAGCTGAAGGCAGGGACAAATGCCTTGGAGTGACCAAGAAGAGTGCAAAGTACCAAATGGCAAAATGTGGGAAGACCAACAGGAAGATCTGCTTTTACCACTTATCTTCACAACCAAAAAGTCGCTAAATGATGTTTTTAGTCGCTAGCCAGGTATGGCCAAAAGACGCGAAATCTAGCGGCAAAGTCGGTCAATCACACAGTGAAACAAATAATTTTAAAAAGATAGTAATCGTACAATGTCTTGTACTTTTGTCTTCTTTCTTAATATTTCTCAAAGGACACCAAAATGTCGCTATCTGCAGGCAGCTTGCTAGCTATGATGGCAGCAACAATGTACCTTAGAGTGACTGACCAACAAGAGCTCAAAGTACCTAATGGCAAAATGTGGAGAGACAGACACAATAAATTGCATTAAGATGAAGAGAACTGTTGCTATTATTAATCTTAACATCAACCAGAAAGTCGCTAAATGTCACCAGCCAGGTATGGCCAAAAGTCGCTTAATTGGCCACACACAGTAACAGAGAAACTAACAAAAAAAAGATCATAAAGATAATAGTTGTACAACTGTGTGTACTTTTGTCTTCTTTCTAAATATTTTCCCAAAGGACACCAAAATGTTGCTATCTGCAGGCGGGAGCGTGCCTATGTTCCCCGGGTCCTATGTTCCCCGGGTCCTATGTTCCCCGGTTGTTCCTGGGTCTTTGTATGCGACCGGGGAACTTAGGACCCTTTTTCTAAAAAAGGGTCCTATGTTCCCTGCATTGTATCTGGCGAAATTGCGAAATTGTGCCCTGACCAAAACCATCCCTAAACCTAACCTGTCACAGGGCGTTGTGGAGCACTTTTTTTTGGCGAAATTGTGCCCTGACCAAAACTATCCCTAAACCTAACCTGTCACAGGGCGTTGTGGAGCACTTTTTTGGCGAAATTGTGCCCTGACCAAAACCATCCCTAAACCTAACCTGTCACAGGGCGTGCGGCAGCAGATAGAGCAACTCAAACGCGAACTTCCTTCCTTCGACAACTTAAACGCGTCTCTGTCATGCGTGTCTGCGTGCGTCTTACTTATTGGAAGCAGCGGGGAACATAGAACCCTTTTCTGGAAAAAGTGTTGTACGTTCCCCGCAGCGGGGAACATAGAACCCTTTTTTTTAAAAAGGGTCCTTAGTTCCCCGGTAGAGGGGAACATAGGACCCGGGTAACATAGGGACGGGGAACATAGGGATGACCCGCTGCAGGCAGCTTGCTAGCTATGATGGCAGCAACGATGTCTGCCAGACAGGAGAGAGTGGTCAGTGACGATCGAATCGAGAAAATGACAAAATGGGTCAAAGACCAAAAAGTTATTAACTGACAGCAGTGACAAATGTCAGACTGTAAACTTTCTCGAAAGAAAAGGACAAAATGGGAAGATGCTGATAATAACAGCAAAATGGAAAATATAAGAATTTCCAAGTAATGCTCAACTCAAGTGTGTGTGTGTGTGTGTGTGCGCGCGTTAAACTTCTTGTTGAATGATTTCAAATTATCTCTGAGTCTGAACTGAGGGAAAGGAAACCAAATTTTGAGCAGTCTCTCACGAGTTCAAAATACCAAATGAGGAGATTCTAAAAGAACAGACCGGTTTATGAAAGACTTGATGGGGGAGGGGCACAGCTAAGAATACTTGAGTGAGATTCTGTGATCCAAATTCGAGATAGAGCTTTTTGATAATGATAATTTGTCAGAGTAAGGTTGTGTAATCAAAATTTGAGAATGAGCTTTGTCAATCAATCAAGAATATTTGCATTAAGTTCTGTGATCAAAATTCAGAAACAACCTTTAATAATTGATAAAGAATATGTGAGTGAGGTTGTGTGATCCATCCAATTTGAGAATTAGCTTTGATAATAATGATTGAGAGCCTCTGGCCCTCTGTGGATCATGGCCGCGGGGCCAATTTTGCCTGGCCCCTTGGGGCCTCTGTGGGTCGTGGCCGCGGGGCCAAGTTGGCCTGGCCCCTTGGGGCCTCTGACCCTCTATGGATCGGGGCCAAGTTGGCCTGACCCCTCGGGGCCTCTGGCCCTCTATGGATCATGGCCGCGGGGCCAAGTTGGCCTGACCCCTTAGGACCTCAGGCCCTCTGTGGGTCGCGGCCGCGGGGCCAAGTTGACCTGGCCCCTTGGGGCCTCTTACCCTCTATGGATCGTGGCCGCGGGGCCAAGTTGACCTGGCCCCTTGGGGCCTCTGGCCTTCTGTGGCTCGCGGCCGCGGGGCCAAGTTGGCCTGGCCCTTTGGGGCCTCTGGCCTTCTGTGGGTCGTGGCCGCGGGGCCAAGTTGGCCTGGCCCCTTGGGGCCTCTGACCGTCTATGGATCGTGGCCGCGGGGCCAAGTTGACCTGGCCCCCTGGGGCCTCTGACCCTCTATGGATCGTGGCCGCGGGGCCAAGTTGGCCTGGCCCCTTGGGGCCTCTGACCGTCTATGGATCATGGCCGCGGGGCCATGTTGGCCTGGCCCCTTGGGGCCTCTGGCCCTCTGTGGGTCGCGGCCGCGGGGCCAAGTTGACCTGGCCCCTTGGGGCCTCTTACCCTCTATGGATCATGGCCGCGGGGCCAAGTTGGCCTGGCCCCTTGGGGCTTAAGATTATTATTTTTGCAAAAGTAGTTTTGCTTGGGTCGCGGCCGCGGGGCCAAGTTGGCCTGGCCCCTTGGGGCCTCTGGCCCCCTGGGCCTGGGCCCGGTAGGCCCGGTCATTAATCCACCTATGTGACTGTGACATGTTGCCACCTTGACTTTGCCTTTTCCAGCACATTTATTCCTTCCTTTCTGCGTCCTTTTGTCTTTAACCTTCAGGCTGAATTGATGGAAGCAACCTTCACTCCCATAAACAGCCCACCAACCTCTCTCTCACACACACAGTAGTTATTGGATTCATAACTAGGGAAACTCCAATCCGCTCCCCGTGTGCAGGATGAGAGGTGATGAAATGAAATTCTCCCACAGAAAAGCTTTGCACTTACCTGGGATTTAGAAAAGCTCTTGTAGGTGTCTCTCTCGCGCTCTCCTACACACACACACACACGCGCGCACACGTGCACACACATCCTGCAGCAAGCAGCAGCTGCCCACACTGACAGTGAAGAGAATTCAGAAGAAGTGAAGTCAGAGAGGGATTACAAACAAGCTCCGTTAGGAACGATGGCACGGGGACAGAAAGCGGAAGGTGAAACGAGTGCATGGAGTTAAAGGAGAATGTGATCCATCTGTCATTGAGGTGGAAGAGCAGTGCAGAACTTTCCATGGTAAAGTTGACATACCGACACTTTCGCCTCAACAAACACGCACACACACACACACACACGCACACACACACACACAAAATGCATGACGACATGTGTAAAGCTTATAGCATAGTTTTGGAGGACACATTACAGCTAGTATTTTTAATTATAGTATATATTCTCAAGGGACAACGTAGAAAGATAATGTGGAAATACTGGATTGTAGTCAGTGTACAGCTCTTACAGTAGTACCTCGGCTTACAAGTTTAATTGATGGTATACCGTATTTTTCTGACTATAAGGCGCACTTAAAATCCTTTCATTTTCTCAAAACTCGACAGTGCGCCTTATAACCCGGTGCGCCTAATATACGTAATCGGTTTGGTTGTGCTTACCGACCTCGAAGCTATTTTATTTGTTACATGGTGAAATGATAAGTGTAATCAGTAGATGGCAGTCACACATAAGATATATGTGTAGACTGCAATATGACTCAAGTAAACAACACCAACATTTTATATGTTCCATTGAAAATATAGAACATTACACACGGCACTCAAAAATCCATCAAAATATTTTAGTACGACTTTGGTAAGCTATGAAGCCGCACCGCATGAATAATTGTCGGCACATTAAATATTTGAGTATTATTATGGTGTGTGTATAAGGTAAGACATATTATCTGGCATTTTGTTTCACAATATTATGCAAAATCAACTTTTTTTACCTTCTGGTAACTGCTGATCTGTATTTGGGATCTGCATAAATCCCGAAAATATGCTGACGTCCGCCTTTGTAGTCCGTGCCGACGTCGTAGTCGATAAGCTTATTCCTTTTCTCTATCTTCTTGTTTTGTGACATTCATCCTCCGCTGTTGCAATTTCTAATATAAAGTAGTGTCAAGTTCTTACTTAAATCTGTCAGTAAACTCGCCATGAAAGCGCTTAAACATGCACGGAACTTTAGTTATTAGAGAGTTCGGACGATTTATCACATTTAAAAAGGCTTTCTGAATGTCATTAAAACAGTTAGCCCCATTTTTTGACACTTCTTCAACTCCCGTCCTTGCACGCTACACCGCTACAACAAAGATGACAGAGAAAAGACGCTGCCGAAGGTGAGCCACGTCAATAAGACCGCTCTCAAAACGGCGCATCCTGAAGCGACTGTCAGAGAGCGGCTTGAAGATGATCTATAAAACATAATCTATGCAACATTTTGAGCAAAGAATCTTTTCTTTTCTTTTCTCCTCTGCCCCCCTCTCCAGGCACGTGCACACATAGGGCCCTATGGGTGCCTGAGCCCCTGCCCTTTTTTGCCTCGCCCTCTGCCTGTGTGTGTGTGTTTTTTTCTTTTCTTTAAACAACATTAAAGGCCTACTGAAATGAATTTTTTTTATTTAAACGGGGATAGCAGATCTATTCTATGTGTCATACTTGATCATTTCGCGATATTGCCATATTTTTGCTGAAAGGATTTAGTATAGAACAACGACGATAAAGATTGCAACTTTTGGTATCTGATAAAAAAAAGGCTTGCACCTACCGGAAGTAGCGTGACGTAGTCAGTTGAACATATACGCAAAGTTCCCTATTGTTTACAATGATGGCCGCATGAAGTGAGAGAGATTCGGACCGAGAAAGCGACAATTTCCCCATTAATTTGAGCGAGGATGAAAGATTTGTGGATGAGTAAAGTGCAAGTGAAGGACTAGTGGGGAGTTGAAGCTATTCAGATAGGGAAGATGCTGTGAGAGCCGGGGGTGACCTGATATTCAGCTGGGAATGACTACAACAGTAAATAAACACAAGACATATATATACTCTATTAGCCACAACACAACCAGGCTTATATTTAATATGCCACAAATTAATCCTGCATAAAAACACCTGCGTGTTTGTTATGCTAGCTCCTAGCTCCTCTGCTAGCTCCTAGCTCCATAGAACACGCCAATACAATTCAAACACCTGATCAACACACACAATCACTCAGCCCAAACACCGTTTACCTAACCCAAGGTTCATAAAGCTTATATATTTTTAAAAAGTTACGTACGTGACGCGCACATACGGTCAAGTTATCGAATGTTTAGCAGCCAAGGCTGCATACTCACGGTACCTGATATTCAGCTGGGAATGACTACAACAGTAAATAAACACAAGACATATATATACTCTATTAGCCACAACACAACCAGGCTTATATTTAATATGCCACAAATTAATCCTGCATAATAACACCTGCGTGTTTGTTATGCTAGCTCCTAGCTCCTCTGCTAGCTCCTAGCTCCATAGAACACGCCAATACAATTCAAACACCCGATCAACACACACAATCACTCAGCCCAAAAGACCGTTCACCTAACCCAAGGTTCATAAAGCTTATATATTTTTAAAAAGTTACGTACGTGACGCGCACATACGGTCAAGTTATCGAATGTTTAGCAGCCAAGGCTGCATACTCACGGTACCTGATATTCAGCTGGGAATGACTACAACAGTAAATAAACACAAGACATATATATACTCTATTAGCCACAACACAACCAGGCTTATATTTAATATGCCACAAATTAATCCTGCATAATAACACCTGCGTGTTTGTTATGCTAGCTCCTAGCTCCTCTGCTAGCTCCTAGCTCCATAGAACACGCCAATACAATTCAAACACCCGATCAACACACACAATCACTCAGCCCAAAAGACCGTTCACCTAACCCAAGGTTCATAAAGCTTATATATTTTTAAAAAGTTACGTACGTGACGCGCACGTACGGTACGGTACGTGTTATGCTAGCTCCTAGCTCCTCTGCTAGCTCCTAGCTCCATAGAACACGCCAATACAATTCAAACACATGATCAACACACACAATCACTCAGCCCAAAAGACCGTTCACCTAACCCAAGGTTCATAAAGCTTATATATTTAAAAAAAGTTACGTACATACGCAAAAAAAAGCCAAAGCTGCATACTCACAGTAGCACGTCTGCGTCTTTGTCATCCAAATCAAAGTAATCCTGGTAAGAGTCTGTGTTGTCCCAGTTCTCTACAGGCGTCTGTGTATCCAAATCAAAAGTCCTCCTGGTTAGAGTCTCTGTTATCCGAGTTCTTCCATCTTGACTGCATCTTTCGGGAATGTAAACAAAGAAGCGCCGGCTGTGTACTGTTGTGGCTGACTACGTTCGAAAAATACGTCCATTTCGCACCGACAACTTTCTTCTTTGCTTGCTCGGCTTCCTTCTCCATAATGCAATGAACATGATTGAAACAGATTCACGAACACAGATGTCCAGAATACTGTGGAATTATGAAATGAAAACAGAGCTTTTTCGTATCGGCTTCAATGTGGAAGGCATACCCGTGTTCGTCGGGCTACGTCACACGCATACGTCATCCTCAGAGGCGTTTCGAACCGGAAGTTTAGCGGCAAATTTAAAATGTCACTTTATAAGTTAACCCGGCCGTATTGGCATGTGTTATAATGTTAAGATTTCATCATTGATATATAAACTATCAGACTGCGTGGTCGGTAGTAGTGGCTTTCAGTAGGCCTTTAATAAATCCCTGTAAGGGATGTAAAAAAAAAACAACAAAAAAAACAGCGGTACAAAAACTCCACGTTTTCTTGTAATACCGCGTTGTTTGAGCCTGCCGCTTCCTTTAAACGTTTAGCCCCTCCTCGATCTGCGGGCTGCAGCCAGGGTTACTCAGACGTGACAGTGGAGCAACTTGAACCTGTGAGTTATGGTCTAGTCGCCGTCCACTTATTCAGCATCTAATATGGGTAATATTTCAGAAAAACGTTGCATTATTCTATTAGTCAATGTGCCAGCTTTGTTTTTGCCGGACGTCGGAGCACGGCGCATCAATTGAGCACGGCACATCAAGTCCGCACAGAGCAGAGCGGATCGTGCGGGACAGGAAGTAATGTACAAAATAAAACACCGGGTTAATTTTCAAAATAAATCGCACGTTTACGGCGGATCACATTTCTCTCACAGTAGAGTTTTAGATATAAGGTTATTGTGACTTTGCTATTACTGTGTGGGTTAACAAAATAATAATACTAATAATGATAATAATAACAATAATAATAAGAAGAACAATGATAATGATAATAATAATAATTATTATTATTATTATTAATAATAATAATATTTTCAACATTCTGGGGATATAAGATGTAGGTTATCTGTTAGGAATATTGCCATCTGTATTTAAACTTGATTCATGTTGATTATGCCTGCAGCCCAAAGCCAAAAAAAGAAAGGATACAGCCCTCTACTGGCCCCTGGTCCATATTGTTGGCCCTGTATTGCGTTTCAGTTGTTTAGTCTGAGCATTAAGTGAGATAGACCATAAGTTACAACTTGATGGTGTTTTTATCAAGTTAAGGGAAGAAGGACAGATTTTCACATTGAAGTTTTTTCCATTTGGGTATTTATTTTTGAATTTTTTTTCAAAGTTCATGTTGCACTGTTCAATGTTCAATATTAAAGTGCTTATCTTTAACAAAAAATAGCCTAATAATAAACCAGTGTTTTGTTGCTTTTCATGTCTTCCAAGCCTATGATAATGTAAATTAACTCATTATGACCATAATTTGTTGACACAAAAGAAATGGCAATCACTTTTACCTACAAAGGACACACAGCTAAGTAGTTAGCTGCCTATTAGCAAATTTAATTTTACATTAATTTCCATATTGTGTAAAGGACCAAAAAAAAAATTCCTGCCCTTTTCTGACTTTCTGCCCCTGCCCCTCTATAATCATGTGCACGTCCCTGCCCCTGTCCCTTGTGGAGGGGGAGTTACACAGGTCCGGTGGCCATGGATGGAGTGCTGGCTGTCCAGAGTCGGGACCCGGGGTGGACCGCTTGCCTGTGCATCGGTTGGGAACATCTCTGCGCTGCTGACCCGTCTCCGCTCGGGATGGTTTCCTGCTGGCCCCACTATGGACTGGACTCTCACTGTTGTGTTGGATCCACTGTGGACTGGACTTTCGCTGATGTGTTGGATCCACTGTGGACTGGACTTTCACAATATTATGTCAGACCCACTCGACATCCATTGCTTTAGTCTCCCCTAGAGGGTGGGGTTACCCACCAGTGGCGTGCGGTGAGGTTCATGTCAGGTGAGGCACTGACTTCCTCACAGTCAGATTTACAAACATATGAACCCTAAAGAGTATCTTATTCACCATTTGATTGGCAGCAGTTAACGGGTTATGTTTAAAAGCTCATACCAGCATTCTTCCCTGCTTGGCACTCAGCATCAAGGGTTGGAATTGGGGGTTAAATCCCCAAAAATTATTCCCGGGCACGGCGCCACTGCTGCCCACTGCTCCCCTCACCTCCCAGGGGGTGATCAAGGGGATGGGTCAAATGCAGAGGACAAATTTCACCACACCTAGTGTGTGTGTGACAATCATTGGCAGGGGCGCCGCTAGGGATTTTGGGCCCCATGAAAATAATCTTTACAGGGCCCCCAACACAGCGGCAACATTTTTTGATGCTATTTTACGTACAATTATGCATTTTAATGGTATTTTTGACTATCATTACCATATTTTTGAAAGAAAAACAGCATCACAGTTGACATGTACAGTAGGGGAAGAACTGAGCACTCTGAATACAATGGAATTCATTTTGAGTCATTTATTTGCTGCACCATTGATTCTTGAGACAGTAGTAAAATGTATTATATTTTGTATTATATTATCATTATTATTATTATTATTTCAACACACACAGCTGCTCACCTCCTTCCTCATGTGAGGGCACTGGGGCTGATTCAGGGGCAGGGGGATTTGGGGGCTGACAGACAGCTGCTGCACTTGACTCTGTTCAGAATGAGGCATCATTTTGACAGAGGGGAGATCAACTATTATTGAATAAGAACAGCTTGATAAATGTTTGACTGGATTGATTATTTAACTAATATACCATCATTGTTTAGTTCTCCAAAAATATAGATTGTTAAATTTAGCTAAAATTCAAAGATTAGCATCAATACGAATGGCCCATCGAATCTTAAATAATACTGCACCAGTGCCACTTAAGCACTTTGTCCAGTTTACATCTGCTGTGACAACTAGAAACACATGAAGCTCCACCAGGGGGCAGTGTAGCATACCCAGATGTAAAACCTCTTTTGCACAATCAGCCTTTTCATATAAAGCCATAAAGGAATGGAACGACCTCACAACAAACTTAAAAAGTCTAACAGATTACTCTTCATTCACAATTGAAGTTAAAAAGTGGCTTTGGAGCAATCAAAGCTGCTCACACGGTCACTAAGATGGGCATTATGTTTGACACATCAACCTAATGTGTATTATATTTATTCATGAGAGCATTTTTGTTGTAAATTGTGAGGTGTGTGTGTTAAAATCATGGTTGTTTTTTACAAATGATGACAGATGTGAACAAAAGCATGTATTGTCTTTGTGTGATGATGTAAATGAGGTGTGGTTGTATTGTATATTAAGTATGTGTCCATGAAAGGGCATTTTATGACTTTTTTCTTAATACTTGTGTATGTTTTTATTGTCATAATTTTATTGCATGATTTTTGTATCCCTTTAATTTAGGTAGCCAGGGACTGCAGATGGAAATTAGCTATTTAGCTATAATCTGGTACAGAACATATCTGTCTTTGAGCTTAATGTTTCTGTACATTGTCCCTTCAAATAAAGACTAAACTAAACTAATATAGCAGTGAAATGTAAAAATCCAGAGTTTTCTTGAGCTAACATGGTGAGAAAAGTGAGCTAGCTTATTACCACAGACAGGGACAAAGTTAATATGCATAACTTTCCACCACAACTAACAAACCCACCTTTTTTTGGGAAATATTGGGTGACATATTGTCGACCCTTCAACTCCTTCTCCTCTCTTATTTTATTTTCCTTTCTTTTTTGGCTGTCTGATTTTTGAGGCATACTGCTGTCTCCTCCGCTTTGCCCGCTGTGGCGCTGTCTGTCTGTGACAAATCACCGGTGCTCTACCTGCAGCTGATCCAGTTGGACTGAACCATTTTACGTAAATAGAGGGGGGGAAGGGAGGGCCCTGCAGGTGTTGATGCTTCCAAAACAAATAAAGGTATTGTTACCAGGACATGTATTTTTGCCGTTCAGTATTTGAACGGCAAATGTGAAAATAAAAATAAAAATAATCTAAAACTGGTGAAGTTAAATGGAAAATAACTTTAGTATAATCACTGGATACATATCAATTTAATTAATTTTTTTTCTTTTTCCTTTTTTTTTTCTTTCCATGATGGCAGGTGAGGCTCCGCCTCCCCTGCCTCTAGTGACTGCACGCCACTGTTACCCACATATGCGGTCCTCTCCAAGGTTTCTCATAGTCATTCACATCGACGACCCACTGGGGTGAGTTTTCCTTGCCCTTATGTGGGCTCTGTACCGAGGATGTCGTTATGGCTTGTGCAGCCCTTTGAGACACTTGTGATTTAGGGCTATATAAATAAACATTGATTGATTGATTGAACCACCATTACATGTTATGTAGACCACAAGGAAGTGTTTAAAAAATAAAAATAAAAAAAATATGACCCCTTCAATGCGCCCTATAATCCGGTGTGCCTTTGTATGAAAATATACCTGACTAGACCCGCTCATCGGCAGTGTGCCTTATAATCCGGTGCGCCCTATGGTCCGGTAATTACGGGAATTGATTAATTTATGTGACAAAGCTCGTAACCTAAAATATTCATATTTCAAATCAATCTTCCCCATTGAAATGAATTGAAATGCTATTTGTACATTCTGCCCCCCCCTCTCCCTCCCAAAAAAAAAAAAAAACCACCACAATTTTAACATACAAAGCGTTTTTTTAAACAAATAAAAACAAAACAAAAACAACTATATATTGTAAACAATACAATAGAATGTACTACTTTTATGAAGTAATTAAATAATAATGTATAATATTCACCTTGGAGCTTGGACAATTTCTCCTGTGGCCCAAATTCAACTGAGATAGGCCGCAGCATATTCCCCAACCCTGAGAGGGACAAGCAGTAGGAAATGGATAGATGGATGGAACTGCTTCAACGTCAAACACACCATAAGCAACTTCTTCATATTTTCATGGCTAAATGTTCACCATTTAGGCTGGCGTTATCGACTCATTCTGCTTCAGTATTGTACTGCTTCGTCAAGTCTGCTACACACTTGGTCATGTTTTTAATGCTTTCTTTCTTTAATTAAATTAATATCAGCCACTTTTTCTTTTCAGCAATGTCCTTCATCCCCACTTTCTCTGTTCCCACGTTTGGTAAAACAAAGTCATGACTTGATAGCATTTAAGTAACAAGCTAACTAATGAGGCACCAGAGGGCTCGTGAAACAACAGTTGCGTGGATTGTATACTAGGAATAGATGTACAATTAAATCCAGAAAACTATGTACGCAAGTAAAACTTCAGATGTATTAAAGTGTGCACGAGCGCAAATCCAAACAAATGTCTTTGTTACATCGCAATCATCGTGGAATTGATCTCAGGAGTTGGCTTGGCATGTCACGGCCAGACCTCTCCTAGTTTACGCCACCTTTTTAATAAACAAATCCTATTTAAAGGAGCCATGTGCTTAAGGGCTGTACTTTGTGGCCAATCACAAGTCATGAAGTTTTTGCTGGTGTTCAACCCGACAGTGGGTTGAAGGTGCTGTGTGCTCTGGGAACCACAGGCTGAGTTAAAATACAATTGTTAGGCATCAACTCAAACCTAATGTTGAAACATTTTCGACAATGTTTAATAAATGTTGGGTTCTGACGTTGATGGGACCTATGGAATTAGGTCATTTCCCAACTAACAACGTGGATCCAAGGTGATACATCAACGTTGTCTCAGTTTACAAATACAACTATTTTGCAACGTTGTTTCAAAGTCAGTTTTCAAAGACATGTATTTATAATCTATGTTGTATCTACTGTATGTCTTGTGCCTGCTGGGATAGTCATTGCAACTGGCTAAAAGTGGTTGGTCCCTTCTCCCAACCCTATCAATCTTTTAAATGTACGGCTTGACTTTTGTTTGGTTACTCAATTTATTATTAGAACCCATGAGAGCTTCTTGTAGTTGCAGGCATATACAGTTATGGTCAAAAGTTTACATACACTTGTTAAGAACATCATGTCATGGCTGTCTTGAGTTTCCAATAATTTCTACAACTCCTTTTTTTTTTGTGATAGAGTGAATGGAGCACATACTTGTTGGTCACAAAAAAACATTCGTGAAGTTTGGTTCTTTTATGAATCTATTATGGGTCTACTGAAAATTTGACCAAATCTACTGGGTCAAAAGTATACATACAGCAATGTTAATATTTGGTTACATGTCCCTTGGGAAGTTTCACTGCAATAAGGTGCTTTTGGTAAGCTTCTGGTTGAATTTTTGACCACTCTTTTGGACAAAATTGGTGCAGTTCAGCTAAATTTGTTGGTTTTCTGACATGGACTTGTTTCTTCAGCATTGTCCACACGTTTAAGTCAGGACTTTGGGAAGGCCATTCTAAAACCTTAATTCTAGCCTGATTTAGCCATTCCTTTACCACTGTTGACGTGTGTTTGGGGTCATTGTCCTGTTGGAACACCCAACTGTGCCCAAGAACCAACCTCCGGGCTGATGATTTTAGGTTGTCCTGAAGAATTTGAAGTAATCCTCCTTTTTCATTGTCCCATTTACTTTCTGTAAAGCACCAGTTCCATTGGCAGCAAAACAGGCCCAGAGCATAATACTACCACCAAAGAAGAAGAACCATGACAAACATTCTCAATTTATTTCATCCATCCATTCATTCATTCTTAAAGTAATCTTACTTATCTCATCATATGAAATATGACTTACTTCACCAATTATTATTATTAAATTCTTACTATTATTTATTTATTTATTTTTATTGTGATTACTTATGGAGTTTATTGTGAATAAATTGTGAACAGGAAGTGAACAAAAAGTTTTGCAACTGTTAGGTAAAGAAAAGGGGTAGGATTAAATAAGCTCTGCTTCTTCCTACTCCTTTTCGAACATGTTGAAAAGAGAAACTGGAAATTGTGATGTATCATGTTGTATGCTTGCATGTTCGAAATAAACTCAAACTCAACTCAACTCAACTCAACTCAAAATACTTGATGGTAGGGATGGTGTTCCTGGGATTAAAGGCCTCACCTTTTCTTCTCCAAACATATTTCTGGGTATTGCGGCCAAACAGCTAAATTTTTGTTTCATCTGACCACAGAACTTTCCTCCAGAAGGTCTTATCTTTGTCCATGTGATGTCAGATGAAACAAAAATACAAGTGTATGTAAACTTTTGACCATGACTGTACGTGACATCTTCCTCAGTCTCCAGGGCCAGTGCTGGGCAACCACCAGCAGCTTATTTCCACCTGACATGGCCAAAGAGTCACAGGAACATGTTTTGACAGCAATTGGTGGCAAAATAATCACCTAAATAAATTAGTATATGTCCTCACAAATATTAATATGAATATGAAGCATTAAATGCATTGGCGAAAAAGTGAATGGTGTGTCCTTTGTGGCCTCATTTTTTTTTACACTGTTGAAATCAAATGTTTGCAAAGCTCTAACAACCACTAGTATCAAAGTATGCACAGCCTGTAGAAATGTACTTACGTCAGCCATGAAGTTAAAGTTAGACAGCGCACATTTCCACATAATCGTTAGTCCTGATACGTCTTATCTTTGCTGTGAAAAAGGTCGTACTTTAGGTTTTTGTGTGGGAGCAAGCTTGTTACATGAAGGCCCAGATGTTTTGGTCCGATCTCACGGGGATCACAGTGACATTTGCTACATCAACTAGAGTTATGCTCGTAACCTCAATTTTTTTGCTTGCAACCTAAAGAATAACAACTGGCAGTGAAACAGCTTGCATCCCAAAAAACTTGAGCTGAGGCACTCGTGTTCTTTAGGAACCACTGTACTGTATA
The DNA here is from genome assembly GCF_033978785.1 of Entelurus aequoreus. Classification (NCBI taxonomy): domain Eukaryota; kingdom Metazoa; phylum Chordata; class Actinopteri; order Syngnathiformes; family Syngnathidae; genus Entelurus; species Entelurus aequoreus. The sequence goes on from NC_084741.1 coordinate 30,877,155, forward strand.
GCAGTATAGATTTACTCTCCACTGAAAGCTGGTCAAACAAAGATCCATCATTGTCTAAATAGCTGGCAACACAAGTGAGTATCAAGATAAGTGTGTCTTACCCACAGCCAAACACGGTGGTGATAGGAACGTGTTCTGTGGCTGTGTGAGTGCTGCCAACACAGGGGATCTGTGGTTTATTGAGGAAAAACATGAATCCCAACATGTACTGTGACATTCTAAAGCAGAGCATGTCATCTTCCCTTGGGAAAGTGATGACAAGACAAGGAGTCCGAACACACTTTCAGGATGCTTCTCGAGGAAGATAAAGGTGATGGAATGGACAAGTATGTCTCCCCCAGACCAAGCACCTGTGGGGCATCCTCAAAATAAAGGAAGGGAGGTGAAGGATTGCAAGGTGTCTAACATTCACCAGCTCCACCAGTGATGTCATGATGACGAAGTAGAAGAGGATTACAGAAACGTGCAGCTTTACTCAATTCTGTGTCCAAGAATATTAGGGCAGTGCTGGATAACAATGGTACTCACATTAAATATTCACAGCAATGACAACATTTGGACATGTTCACTGCGAAGTGTTGGTGTGTTGACTTATTTTCAGAGGACAGTCAATCTGTGAAAGCTGTACACTGGCCTGACCTACTAAAGGTTTGCGTATTTTAAACCACATGTAAACTTGATAGCACACAGCAAAGCTGATCTACTAAACCTGCGCGCAGAGGATTGCATTACTTAAATCAGTATTTTTGTCCCATTGTCGGGGCGCAAACGCCCCCGAGAGTAGATATTTATCTCTTTCTCAGTTCTGGTGCGTTTAAGCCGCAGCAGTACTGCCACAAGGCATTCACACATGTTTTGTGATAAACTTTTCCACAACTTGTGGCAGCAATGACAATATCAAACAAACAGAAGAAATCTGGAGCTAAAGTCTCTCCATGATCTGAACCAAAATTGATCCGCAGCAACTTTCCGAAGCATCAAACAGGTTTATTTGTGGTTATAGTGTATACTGTATATATTTTCACATTCTGTTTTGCACTCTTGGAGTCAACATGTGCATAGTCATGTACATAGTGTCATGCACATAGTGTATACCCCCGCCCTCCATTTTTTTTGTATATATTGTTCTTCAAATCACCTGACATGTATACTGTGTATATGTACATATTTAAAAACTTTTTTTTTTTAATGTAATTTTGTTATATACATGTTACAGGTTATATAACTTTTATTATTGAATGTATCAAATGTGATGAATATTCAATGGACCACAATGGAAACAAGCCTTTTGGCTTTTTGTGCCATCCATTTGCCTTTTTAAAGCATTACATGGATTCAATTCTTTAAGATGTCAATAAACTTCTTAATCAATCAAACAATCAGTCATAGAGGAGTTTCTTAAAGGGGAAGTGCACTTTTTTTGGATGGGTAAAAAAGCTGCGCCATCAGAACTTAGACTTGTTGTGGTGGATGAGCTGAACCATCAAGAGGAAGAAGTCTCCCAAGCCCAGCAAGGTCGATGGAGGAGATGCGATGGCGTGGAAAAAAGGAACATTGGATGGAGCGAACTATGGAGCATGCAGTCCAACAGGCTGAGCTTCATAATCCCTCTCCAACCAACCTACATCTCTGGTTTGGTGAGGATCCATCCGGCTTTTCTCCAGTGTGCATCCCCTGCAAACTTCAAGCATGTCCTGGTGGGCTGCATGGTCAGCCTAACTCAGGGAAGGTACACATGGCCCCGCAACCAAGTGTTGAGATGCCTAGCCGCAGAACTGGAGCAGAAGAGGGTAACCACCAACGCCTTGCCAATAGGTACTCAGGACAGAGTCTCACAGTTAACATCCTCCTTCATTCGAGAAGGAGATAAACAACGGAACAAGGGAACAACTGCAGACTCATGTACACCCAACACATCGAGAGATTGGGTAATGCGAGTGGACCTAAGCCAATGGCTCACATTCCCACCCGAAATCGCTGTGACCAATCTGCGGCCAGACTTGGTCCTCATATCCAATACCTGCCTACCTGTCTTCTTCGTTGAGCTAATGGTCCCTTGGGAGGATGCCATCAATGAGGTATACAAAAGGAAAAGGCTGCAATAAAACAACTTAGCGGCCGAAGCATTGTAGCGAGGCTGGAGCATAAGGGTGTGTCCAGTGGAGGTGGGCTGCAGAGGCTTTGAAGCCAGCTCCACCACAAGTCTCCTAAAGGAGGTGGTAGTCGCAATCCTCAGCACACAGGCTTTTGCAGCTTTGTGTGTGCTATCAAGTTTGCGCGTACGCAAGCCTCAGCCCGATAATGTTTGCCAAAATGTGAGGACTGTAAATACTTGAAGTACATGCTGATAATGATACAATTATTGAACAGTCACTGTGCTGTCTCTAGTATAGCCTTCTGAAAATTAACATTTTCCTGTCAAAAGAGACATTGTCATGATCCTTTACCCGGGTCATAGGGTGATTTATGTTTAGTACCTTGTTTCCTATGTTTAGTCTGTTTCCCGGCTGCACCCTCTTTCCTTTTTTTACTGTTGGTTTTCATGGGCACTGATTCTCCTCACCTGTTTTTGTTTAGCAAATAGTGTTCCAACCAGGTGTTTTGGTTAATCACTCCACTTGATAGTTTTCAGTCACCCAACACTAGTTGCTAGGTCAATGCTCGTTATTCACGACATTTAAAGGCCTACTGAAACCCACTACTACCGTCCACGCAGTCTGATAGTTTATATATCTATGATAAAATCTTAACATTGCAACACATGCCAATACGGCCGGGTTAACTTTCAAATTGCAATTTTAAATTTCCCGCCACACTTCCGGTTGAAAACGTCTAGATATGAGGACGTATGCGTGTGACGGAATCAGTTGATGCGGAAGTATTGGTACCCCATTGAATACAATACAAAAAAGCTGTTTTCATTTCAAAATTCCACAGTATTCTGGACATCTGTGTTGGTGAATCTTTTGCAATTTGTTTAATGAACAATGGAGACTGCAAAGAAGAAAGTTGTAGGTGGGATCGGTGTATTAGCGGCGGACTACAGCAACACAACCAGGAAGACAGAGATGGAAAGCAGACGCGTTAGCCGCCGAACTCACCTTAACTTCCTCCGTCTCACCGACCGCATCTGGGATCGGGTGAAGTCCTTCGTCGCACCATCGATCGCTGGAACGCAGGTGAGCACGGGTGTTGATGAGCAGATGAGGGCTGGCTGGCATAGGTGGATAGCTAATGTTTTTAGCATAGCTCTGTGAGGTCCGGTTGCTAAGTTAGCTTCAATGGCGTCATTTGCAACAGCATTGTTAACCTTCGCCAGGCTGGAAAGCATTAACCGTGTATTTACATGTCCCTGGTTTAATAGTATTGTTGATCTTCTGTCTATCCTTCCAGTCAGGGATTTATTTATTTTGTTTCTATATGCAGTTAAGCACGATGCTATCACGTTAGCTCTGTAGCTAAAGTGTTTCTTCGATGTATTGTCGTGGAGATAAAAGTCACTGTGAATGTCCATTTCGCGTTCTCGACTCTCATTTTCAAGAGGATATAGTATCCGAGGTGGTTTAAAATACAAATCCGTGATCCGTAATAGAAAAAGGAGAGAGTGTGGAATCCAATGAGCCAGCTTGTACCTAAGTTACGGTCAGAGCGAAAAAAGATATGTCTTGCACTGCATCTAGTCCTTCACTCTAACGTTCCTCATCCACGAATCTTTCATCCTCGCTCAAATTAATGGGGTAATCGTCGCTTTCTCGGTCCGAATCTCTCTAGCTGCTTGTGTAAACAATAGGAAAATATGAGCAGTCCTTCCCCCGGTGTCGTCACGCTACTTCCGGTAGGGGCAAGGCTTTTTTTTATCAGATACCAAAAGTTGCGATCTTTATCGTCGTTGTTCTCTACTAAATCCTTTCAGCAAAAATATGGCAATATCGCAAAATGATCAAGTATGACAAATAGAATGGATCTGCTATCCCCGTTTAAATAAAAAAAATCATTTCAGTGGGCCTTTAAGTTTCTCCTGTTTTTTCACCTCGCTCTACTGTTTTTTCTGCACTAACATTTTTCGCTGTTCACCCTTGGTGACATTTAGGGTTTTGGCTCCACGCTCGTTTAGCATCCGAGTTTTTGTCATTTTTGTCCTGCTTTCAAGAACTAAAAGACTCTATCCTACTTGCACACTGCCCCTGCTTGTCTGTCTGCATTGGAGAGAACACGACCATTGCAGCCATGCGCACCAGCCGTAACACACATGTCACACTACAGAGGACGCTGGTTTTCAGGAGGTTATTTTCTTATGTACCGTAATTTCCGGACTATAAGCCGCACCTGACTATAAGCCGCACCAGCTAAATTTAGGGGAAAATACAGATTGCTCCATATATAAGCCGCACCCGACTATAAGCCGCAGGGTTTTGATGTGTAATTACCGTAGTATAAAGGGGTTCCTGCTACCACGGAGGGGATTGTCGGGACAGAGATGACTGTTTGGGAACGCAAAGCGTCCCATTTATTAACAATAAATCTTTCAATCATTCAATCAAACTTTCACATCTTTGACATGGCGAACAGCATTCGTGCAGAGTACAAATAATACAACGGTGCAAAGTAATACAAAGTGCTCGCCTGTACGTTATTAAAAATAACCAGCCTACCGGTATATGAAAAGTCAGTCTTTAATCATTGTGTCATCGTCTTCCTCCTGCGTACTAAAACCACCGAAATCCTCTTCGTCGGTGTCGGAGAAGAACAGGCCGTAAATAAGCCGCACCCTTGTATAAGCCGCAGGGACCAGAACGAGGGGAAAAAGTAGCGGCTTATAGTCCGGAAATTACGGTAAATGATTTTGTTTCAAAAGAGCAAAAGTGGACACCAAACACTGTACAGAATGTTTTGAAAGGATACATGGAAGAAAAAGTGATACGAAGATTGTTGCAGCGCCATGAATCACTTACAGTAGCTTTATTTATGCCTTGACCCATGAGCCACTCAACTGATGATACACAGCTTCCTTTCAAAGAGGGCCTGATAATGGCTGTTACCGCCCCAAAAGGGCTCCATAGCTCATAATTCCTTCACTAGTGCAGACCTTCACCAAGGCGTCAACATTTGTCACCTGGGAAATCAATGAAAGACCAGCTATCAATTTGGATGTTAAGAATTTCTTCTTTTGTCCAGCCATCCATCATTTGCTGTCCTGCTCAGGGTCGCCAGAATGCTGGAGCCGATCCCAGCTGACTGGTGAGAAGCGAACTGGTCGGTCAAGCACAGGACAGACACATACAAACGAGCATTCGCATGTACATTCATGGACCGTGATGTCAGCTGTGTGAACCACTACACCACCAGTGAATATTTACAAGTTAGTCTCAATACAAGGGAAGAAACTATATTAAAATCCTACAATGCACACATGTTTATGTGTAATCCAATTGTCTCTGAAATGTGCATCTAGATCAGATCCAGATTTAGTGTGGTTTAGCCATCCATTCAGTTTCTTCACCGCTTGTACTTATTAAGGTAGGCTGGAACGTATCCCAGCGAGTCAACCGTAGCAGTTTAATTATATACAATATATTTTGACAGATTTATTTTGTTTGTTTAAAAAAGATTGATGTGATAAAAAATATGGCATAAAACATATAAAAATAATATTATAAAACATTTTGAAAGTACAATAATAAATAACAATACTGTCGTTCCTCACCATGCTTCAAATATTCAACAAATAACACATTTTAAGGGGATTTTCTTAAAGACTTAGACTTAGACAAACTTTAATGATCCACAAGGGAAATTGTTCCACAGAGTAGCTCAGTTACAAAGGATGGAAAGGATAATAAAGCTAAAGCAGTCAGTGTAATTAGTAATGCCGCGAAGCCTAATAGGACGGAAAGGATAATGCACACAAGGGCACAAAAAGAGAGCGAAAACAAAAGGTATAAAGTAGATTACAAATATACCATAGTAGCAATATAAAATATAGCATATATGTAATATTTACAGTATATAATATATACTCATATATTATATTGTATTTTATTCATAGGCAGCACGGTGGAAGAGGGGTTAGTGCATCTGCCTCACAATACGAAGGTCCTGAGTAGTCGTGAGTTCAATCCCGGCCTCGGGATCTTTCTGTGTGGAGTTTGCATGTTCTCCCCGTGACTGCGTGGGTTCCCTCCGGGTACTCCGGCTTCCTCCCACCTCCAAAGACATGCACCTGGGGATAGGTTGATTGGCAACACTAAATTGGCCCTAGTATGTGAATGTGAGTGTGAATGTTGTCTGTCTATCTGTGTTGGCCCTGCGATGAGGTGGCGACTTGTCCAGGGTGTACCCCGCCTTCCGCCCGATTGCAGCTGAGATAGGCTCCAGCGCCCCCCGCGACCCCGAAGGGAATAAGCGGTAGAAAATGGATGGATGGATGGATTTAAGGCATATTCATTAACATGTTTGGTCTAAATCAGGGGTCGGGAACCTTTTTGGCTGAGAGAGCCATGAAAGCCAAATATTTTAAAATGTACTTTCGTAAGAGCCGTATAAAAAATGTTAACACTGAATACAACTAAATGCGTGCATTTTTAAGTAAGACTAACATTTTTAGAGTACAATAAGTTTCTTATTATTTTTGATAACAGTGTTATTCTGAAGCGAACCAATAATAAATAAAATACTTCTTATCATTAATGCGACTTCTGGTACTGCATGGTTTTGCTGATGGCTTTGTAGTCTGGTTGTTATGTGGTTATTTTTAACACTGTGATTATCAGCGGAATTATTCATTACTTATCGTGTTAAGCAATGTCAGGTAAGATATATCTGAGAGGCAGATGCAGTCATCAAAAGAGCTACATCTGGCTCTAGAGCCATAGGTTCCCTACCCCTGGTCTAAATGAAACATTTCCAAGCATTCAAATGGTAAAATAAACTACATATATCAATACTAGACGATTGGCTCAGCCTGAGGCAGCTACTATATTGGTTTAAAATAGTGTAAAGGTGACTAAAGGGTGTTTTTTTTAATTAAATCAACATAATAAACACAATATATACATTATATATCAATATAGATCAATACAGTCTGCAGGGATACAGTCCATAAGCACACATGATTGTATTTCTTTATGAAACCCCCCCCGGTCCTTCGGACACATTTTCAAGCGTTGACCGATCCCCAGCTACAAAAAGGTTGGGGACCACTAATTTAGAAGGTCGTGAACAGGTCTTTATTGCTCCAACTAAAAATATCAAATGTATAATTAAGGCTTCCTACTTCTCTAATCTTATCTAATCGCGGTCATGTCCAGAATCAATTAACAGCATTAAATGAGGGATTACTGTTGATAAATGCAATAAAATGGATATAAAATCAGTAAAAAAAAGCAACAATGCTTATTAAATTGTTTAACCTGTTTTATTCCCTTCCCGTCCTATTGGTTAATAGATTTGTACCCACCCAAAATATACAATTTAAAAAAAAAAGTACACTCAATCACTTCAGAACATTAAACAAAAAATAGTGACGTAGTGAAAAATTACAGTCGATAATTTAGCTTTTAACAAGGTTCTCAATCTTGCCTGTGTGTGTGCACACTTTTCAGACGTGCTTAATGAAGATGCGAAAAAGGCCCTGCAGTTGAGTTTCAGTCTTGTTAGATGACACTGCGTGTGCTAAATCATTATATTTGTGATGATCCGTTGCCCGGATCATGTTTGTTTTGTTTTTTTGATTCCCTCAGTTCCTGTTTCAGCACCCCTGGGTTTGTGTTTCTTGGTTGTCATGGGTGCTGATTATTTTCACCTGCCTCTGATTAGTGTTCGGGACGCTCCCCTGCTCCCCTGCACTAATCTGAGAGCTATTCATTCCTGCCTTTCGCCACACTCTGTCTGGCTGTTTTGTTTGCTTCTATGCAACAAGTTCCGTTTGATGATTCCCTACATCCATGATTCTTGATTCCTGCTTTTATGCTAAGCTTTCGCGCTAGCTGGTTTCTTTGCTCCCCGTGCGATCGGCACACGTCTTTTTGTTTGTATCTTGAACTTTTGTATTTTTGAACTTTTGTATTTTTGCTGAAAGGATTTAGTAGAGAACATCGACGATAAAGTTTTGGTCGCTGATAAAAAAAGCCTTGCCTGTACCGGAAGTAGCGTGACGTCGCAGATTGAAAGGCTCCTTACATTTCCCCATTGTTTACACCAGCAGCGAGAGCGATTCGGACCGAGAAAGTGACGATTACCCCATTAATTTGAGCGAGGATGAAAGATTTGTGGATGAGGAACGTGAGAGTGAAGGACTAGAGTGCAGTGCAGGACATATCTTTTTTCGCTCTGACCGTAACTTAGGTCCAAGCTGGCTCATTGGATTCCACACACTCTCCTTTTTCTATTGTGGATCACAGATTTGTATTTTAAACCACCTCGGATACTATATCCTCTTGAAAATGAGGGTCGAGAACGCGAAATGGACATTCACAGTGACTTTTATCTCCACGACAATACATCGGCGAAGCACTTTAGCTACGGAGCTAACGTGATAGCATCGTGCTTAAATGCAGATAGAAACAAAAGAAATAAGCCCCTGACTGGAAAGATAGACAGAAAATCAACAATACTAATAAACCATGGACATGTAACTACACGGTTAATGCTTTCCAGCCAGGCGAAGCTTAACAATGCTGTTGCTAACGACGCCATTGAAGCTAACTCAGCTACGGGACCTCACAGAGCTATGCTAAAAACATTAGCTATCCACCTACGCCAGCCAGCCCTCATCTGCTCATCAACACCCGTGCTCACCTGCGTTCCAGCGATTGATGGAGCGACGAAGGATTTTAACCGATCATCGATGCGGTCGGCGGCTAGCGTCGGATAGCGTCGGATAGCGCGTCTGCTATCCAAGTCAAAGTCTTCCTGTTTGTGTTGCTGCAGCCAGCCGCTAATACACCGATCCCACCTACAGCTTTCTTCTTTGCAGTCTTCATTGTTCATTAAACAAATTGCAAAAGATTCACCAACACAGATGTCCAGAATACTGTGGAATTCTGCGATGAAAACAGAGCTGTTTGTATTGGATACAATGTGTCCGAATACTTCCGTTTCAACGATTGACGTCACGCGCATACGTCATCATACCTAGACGCTTTCAAACGGAAGTTTCGCAGGAAATTTAAAATTGCACTTTATAAGTTAACCCGGCCGTATTGGCATGTGTTGCAATGTTAAGATTTCATCATTGATATATAAACTATCAGACTGCGTGGTCGGTAGTAGTGGGTTTCAGTAGGCCTTTAAGAGTATGATAGTATGTTAAATGCCACGGTGTGTACATTGTGCATGTGTGCCTGTGAACTGTAAATTCTAATGTATAATTAACGATTGTCACTGACCCAGAATTGAATCTTTTTGTCTCGCAAATGTAAGCCGACCCATCCGTCTCTCTCTTTCGTCCCCTTTCTTCCCTCCCTTAGGGGAATTGTCTATTTTAGGAGCCTGATGTTCTGTGACAGCTTTCACACAATCCTCCATGGGATTGACACACAAACAACACACCTATACAAAGACATACTGAGCATGGCTAATATTAACATTTGCAGGCAGTCCTCAGGACATGACGACTGTGTTAGGGTGACTCGATAAAACAACACGGTATGACGGAAACACAAAAAGGAATTCATGCATCACAAAACAAAACATTAGCATACAACACAATATGAGCCAACACAATAACTGCCACTACACACTACACTCATTTCTTCATGCTAAATTCTCTCCGAACTTGTCAACAACAGTTACCACAACTTTTGAAAACACATCCAAAGAATCATGTCCTCTGGCTTTTCTACAGTTTGTGCACAGGGATGCATACAGGAAGTGTGAAGACAGAAAAAAGAAGAGGACATTGGGACATTTGTGCAAAGACACACAGTTACACTTAAATGTCAATCCTTGGCTGAGGAACTTATTGACTGATTATGCACCTTACATCTTACGGGCTACTTCTTGAAAAAAGGCTATATGGCAGAAAGGGGACGTGACTAAGACAATGTCAGAGGGATTTTTGTGTTCACACTCAGTACAGTACTATACACACACACACACACACACACACACACACACACACACACACACACACACACACACACACACACACACACACACACACACACACACACACACACACACACAAACTCAGTTACACCCACACAAGCAGTAGAATCTTTCACTTCAGGGCACATTAAAGTGATTTAATGCACCAATGCCGCTGGCCATACACTACAAACCTCTATATAGAATGAGAATGTAGTAGGGATGCATACAAAATATAAAAGGAAATGTGTTATTACTAGGGCTATGTAACAAATAATAGTATTTTTATAGGTACGAAGAGAATTTCGTAGGTACTACCAAGAATCAATTCATGCAACATAAAACATTTTTTTTGCCTACTTGGCAGCGACTAAAGCACTTGGAGCGGAAACAGGCGTAATTATAGCAGGATATATGTAGGTAATGTTGCAATTGTCCATGCCACCAAAGCAAGCATGGCAAATAGAAAGCACTCAAAAGTAGCGGGTTCAACTTTTCAGACTAGCTCAGTGCTGATTTACCTTGGGTATGTCATGCTACTTATTACCATTATCAAGTTTACATGGCAATTTCAACACCTCCAAATGTGGTACTCAAAACTACAACTAAGGTGCACATTACAATCAAACAGCTTGTGCTTAATTATACAATACTTACAGTATAGGACTCAAAAGAACCCAAGACTGACTATTCAACATAATGGCAAAAACTACTTATTGGCAATGGTAATACACTGGTTCAAAATGTGAAAGGTACTCATTTCTAGTTAATGACACCACACATGGTGCATTGTAAACATTTCTAAAACATGTAATATACAGCATAATTTTCAGTAGGTTATGACTCGGTCTTTCTCCCCTCAAGGGTATTTAGCTATTTTTGTTTTCAAATTCTGCACATTAATCAAGACTGATCACTGTTCTGATCACTGTAAGAGGTGATCGTGTTGCAAAATCATATGTTGGATTACGTGTGTGTATCGATGTATTTGGACTGTTATAAATAAAAAAACATATTAGACATACTGTCTCTTCAACAATATCATTTAATAATCTTATAACTGAGGGAGGGGCTTAATAATACAAATTTAATTGATGCGTTTTGGTGTCTGCTGGCTTCTTTTAATGTCGTCCATTTTTTTTAATTTAGAAAATATATTATTTAAAATAGTCGATCCCAGACTGGGCTCCTATGGGTGCTGGGGGGGACTGGGGCCAGGAAAAAAATACTTGATATTCAGGATAAGCACACATACACATGTTACAATAAGAGACTTGCAACAGGAGGGGAGGGAAGGCGGGTTCCGGTGACGAAGCTGTGGCCCTTCTGGCGCTGCTCCAGCCGTCCATTGTTCCTAAGGAGTTAAGCGGTGGAAAAGACGTAGGGTGAGGGTGGGGGTGTATGTGAATATGTGCAGCCCATGGTCCATGGTCCGCCTGTTATGTCTATAGGCCTGAAGTCGCTCTGCAGACTCGCCGAACAGAGTTCAACTCCCCAAGTGAGAAGAATTTTGCAGATATAACTGTCACCTGGGATGTTGACAGCGCGGCATCGCCAAGGCCATTGAGGAAGCCGAATTGTAGATAAGGATCATTGTTTTCCAAACAAGCAGACACATTCCAATGGCTTGTGATGGTCCACCGCCTCCTTGCAAAATTGTTTCTGTTGTCTATACAATATATTCCATCCATCCATTTTCTACCGCATATTCCCTTCGGGGTCGCGGGGGGCGCTGGAGCCTATCTCAGCTACAATCGGGCGGAAGGCGGTGTACACCCTGGACAAGTCGCCACCTCATCGCAGGGCCAACACAGATAGACAGACAACATTCACACTCACATTCACACACTAGGGCCAATTTAGTGTTGCCAATCAACCTATCCCCAGGTGCATGTTTTTGGAGGTGGGAGGAAGCCGGAGTACCCGGAGGGAACCCACACAGTCACGGGGAGGACATGCAAACTCCACACAGAAAGATCCCGAGGCCGGGATTGAACTCACGACTACCCAGGACCTTCGTATTGTGAGGCAGACGCACTAACCCCTCTTCCACCGTGCTGCCTATACAATATATTGTCATTCTATAATGCAGAAGGTCTTACATATTATAGATGTGTGTTGTTAGTTCAGTGCTTCTCAATTATTTTCTGTTACGCCCACCTTTAGGGGGACAAAAACATGTTATGTCCCTCCATACTACTGTCTATAAAGTTGTTATAAGTACATTTCCACATGACATTTTATCCTTATTAACATTTAAGAAAAAACGTTTAAGAAAAAAGAAAGAAATATCAACTTACAACAAAGAGTCATTTTAGTAACATTGTTGTTTAGTCTGCAACAGAGGAGATTTAAAGTGCATCAAATTGCCTAAAATATAAACAAATGGTATACTTATTTAAACTGTAAACATTTTGCGACTGACTTGAACCATTTGATACTGAAAATAAAATAAAATAAACTAGATAAATACATTCAAAATTGATCAGCGAAAATAACTCAGGAGCACATTATATAAAACACTTTAAATTACAAAAAAAAATGTCTGTTGAATTTTTTTTTTCCATCAAAATGAGAGTCAGGATTAATGGCTACAATGAGCACGTTTTGCAGTGCTCAGAAGTTTGATGTGCCCCCCCCCCTGGCATCATACTGGTTGGCGAGCACAATACCATGAATGTGGAGGGCACATAATGCCAGAAGTGCACCAAAATCCTCATTAAGGCGGTTTGTAATACTTTTCAACTGTAAACGCATTCTTGGTAGGAGTTTGCACACGCTGTCTGGCGGTTGATATTTGGATTTGAGTAGATCAGGCCCATGCTACGCACTATGAAATTGTCTCCAGTCTTCTGTTGTTGATATCAGTTGTTTGATTCTGGCCCGCCCATATTTTTGGACTAAAAGTTCCAAAATGTGCTGAAACTTAAACTCAGTCTATCCGACATTTATTATACAACACTTTTCATACACAGGGACGTGGCAACACAAAGTGCTTTACACAAAAATCAAGAAACAAGAGAAGAAAACAAACATGTTAACACACACAAAGCACTTTTGACTGAGGACTGAAGATAAACACCAAATTTGAGTTAGAACTCGTTGGGGAAAACAGCCTAAAATCTGTATGGTGTCCATTTTGGGGAATTTCTTCTGTATACATGTTCTAGGTGCACAACTATGAAATAAGTGCCAACATTGTCAGCGTTAGGTGGGCCCTTTAAGTTAAAATGTTACTGAAAACATTGCTTGTACAGTTAGAAAATATTTTACAGAGTAAAAGTTTGACTCTGGAACAGTTAAAGTCACCATACATAATAGATCATGAAACTTACAACTATCCATCCATCCATTTTCTAACGCTCGTCCCTTTCGGGGTCGCGAGGGGTGCTGGAGCCTATCTCAGCTGCATTCGGGCGGTAGGCGGTGTACACCCTGGACAAGTCGCCACCTCATCGCAGGGCCAACACAGATAGACGGACAAACATTCAGCCATTTTCTACCACTTGTCCCTTTCAGGGTCGCGGGGGGTGGTAGAGTCTATCTTAGGTGCATTCGTGCGGTAGGTAGGGTACACCCTGGACATATCGCCACCTCATCGCAGGGCCAACACAGATAGACAGACCACATTCACACTCTAGGGCCAATTTAGTGTTGCCAATCAACTACATAATATTACTTAAAATAGTAATGAAATAGCTTTACAGATGAGGTGGTTAGGGCATCTAACCAAGATGCCCCCCGGACGCCTCCCTAGGGAGGTGTTTAGGGTACGTCCGGCCAATAGGAGGCCACGGAGAAGACCCAGGACACGTTGGGGAGATAATGTCTTCCAGCTGGCCAGGGAATGCCTCGGGAGCTGGACGAAGTCGCTGGGGAGAAGGAAATCTGGGCTTCTCTGCTCAGGCTGCTGGCCCCACGATGGTGGGTCGATTAGCACTTTTTTCTAGTGACTCAAACACTTGCCAATCAGAACCCATTATTCATATACTTCACCTTATGCTGGTAAGCTAAATTTGTAGCCACAGCTGCCTACCAGGTAGACTGATGAAAACATGGTTGTCAATTGATGCCAATGGCCTTGACCATCAATCATTCATTCATATTCATACACCAGTGTGAGCAAAGTGGGTGAAGGGTCTTGCCCAAGGACACAATGGCTGTGATAAGGATGGCGGAAGCTGGATAAGTACCAGGAACCCCTCACTTTTCTGGGCAGTCACTCTACTATCAAAACCACGCTTCCATTCATGACAAATTGTAATATAGGACAGTACAGACTGTCTTATCTTCAAAGTATCGAGATTGATTCATGCAAAAGCTCAGCTAGCACCTAACAAGTACTCCCCAAGCGAGTCAGAGTTTTTCTTCCAGTCACACACAACATTTGTTGAAAAAACTATGTTATGATCAACGTTGAAATAACATTCATTACCCCAACCAATTCTGACATTGAATCAAGCATGTTTCAACTATATTGTCAACTTTGAAATAATAACATTGATTCAACGCTATATATGCATTACAATATACATCAAAACCATTAATATTTAAGGAACAATTTAAACAGTTCAACCATACTCTAGGTTCATAGTATGCTTAGTTAAAAAAATCACTTTATTATTCTATTTGTGGTATATTTCAACAAGGAGCATGTCAAAGTAGTCTATTTGTCAGTGACATCACAGACACTAAAGGACAAGGTGGTGTAACCCATGCAAAATTTTAAAACACATTAACCACAATTTTAGTTTCTTTTTTTACTGAGGCATATTAAAAACATACTAAGATTAAAATGCTAAAATGGATCATGTAGTATGTTCTACTGAAGTGGTTCTCAACCTTTTTATAAACAAAGACCCCACTTTACAGAGACATGATTTGGGGGAACCCATACTTCATTACAACTATGACAATATTTGAAAAATGTGCTGTGAGCTGGTAGATTGGCCATTTCTTTTCAGAAATCAAGGTGAGAACAACTACTTAACTGCATGCTTTATTAACACAAAAAAGACCAATATTCATTTAATTATTTGTTTATTTTCAAAAGTAAGGTCATTTTAATAACCACACCTTTTATCTCCAAACCACTCTCCTTTAACAATACAGCAAAATAGGAGTGTGACAATTGGAATCATAATACTAGTTTATTTAGAATGATATGATGAGAAATGATTCAGTAGGTTGAAATCAATTCAATAACTTTTTTATCAAAAGAACACCAAGTATTTGGCCACCCATCCAAATGATGAGAATCAGGTGCTCTAATCACTTGGCCCGGCCACAGGTGTGTAAAATCAAGCACTTAGGCACATACTTGCCAACCTTGAGACCTCCGAATTCGGGAGATTGAGGGGGTGGGGGGTCGGGGTTAAGGGGGGAGGAGTATATTTATAGCTAGAATTCACTGAAATTAAAGTATTTCTTATATATATATATATATATATATATATATATATATATATATATATATATATATATATATATATATATATATATATATATATATATATATATATATATATAGTACACAGTAATGAAAACACAGTTGGTCTACTAACTGTTCTGTACTTGTTGCTTACTTAAAAAAAAAAAAAAACACTTACCTTTCATTATTTGAGTAGCCTTTGTTCTGCCATTTGAGTACTGGCGAGCGATCTCTGAATCCGGGAACATATCCTTCACGGATTTGTTGAAAACATCCGCAAAGGAGAACGGGATGTTGCTTGCAAGGTGGCCCATAATACTGCGTTGCCGCCGCCTTGTGCTTCTCTGACCGTTCATGAGTGACTATATCCATTCGGCCACCGTGTTATGGGTTATAGATAAACCTATGGATAACGGAGACATATATAATAGTCTCCTTTTCAGGTGAGAGGACGCTAAAGGCAGTGCCTTTAAGGCACGCCCCCAATATTGTTTGTCCGGCTGGAAATGTTAGACATTACTACTTGCCGTAGTTTTGAAGCAATGCATGATGGGAATCCGGATGTTGTGTGTCAGTGTATTAACGTGCCGGCTGGTATAAACATACGCTGAGAAATAGCTCCGTGCCTGCCTACTTTATGGGTTACAGATAAACCTATGGATAACGGAGACATATATAATAGTCTCCTTTTCAGCTGATAGCCGGCGCTAAAGGCAGTGCCTTTAAGGCACGCCCCCAATATAGTTGTCCGGCTGGAAATCGGGAGAAATTCGGGAGAATGGTTGTCCAAGGAGATTTTCGGGAGAGGCACTGAAATTCGGGAGTCTCCCGGAAAATTCGGGAGGGTTGGCAAGTATGCTTAGGCATGGAGACCGTTTCTACAAACATTTGTGAAAGTATGGGCCGCTCTCAGGAGCTCAGTGATTTCCAGCGTAGAACTGTCATAGGATGCCACTTGTGTAACAATCCAGTCGTGAAAGGAACTTTGAATGCTCCAGGATACCAAAACATTTTGGACAATTCCATGCTCCCAACCTTGTGGGAACAGTTTGGAGCGGGACCCTTCCTCTTCCAACATGACTGTGCACAAAGTAAGGTCCATAAAGACATGGATGACAGAGTCTGGTGTGGATTAACTTGACTGGCCTGCATAGGGTCTTGACCTGAACCCGATAGACCACCTTTGTGATGAATTAGAACGGAGACTGAGAGCCAGGCCTTCTCGACCAACATCAGTGTGTGACCTCACCAATGTGCTTTTGGAAAAATGGTCGAAAATTCCTATAAACACACTCCGCAACCTTGTGGACAGCCTTCCCAGAAGAGTTGAAGCTGTAATGAACCGACATCATATTGAACCCTATGGGTTAGGAATGGGATGGCACTTCAAGTTCATATGTGAGTCAAGGCTGGTGGCCAAATACTTTTGGCAATATAGTGTATAATTGATCAAAACTAATACTAGTAAAACTATGTCTGTTTATGTGTTTATGTCAACTTTGGTTCTCAGAGGAGGGCAGTGGACAGTTTTGAAACATGTCTACTAGTGACATCACTTTTAATGTGCATTAGCTTAAAATTATATCATCCGTAAGATGGTTTCACAAATGTGCACAGACACAGACCCACTCTGAATTGATGTAATGAATTTTAAGATACTTTTAAGACCTCAGAAAAAATGACACCATTACTGCATCACAGGAAATCAAATCATACCATACAAAGTTGACAATAATTGGCCAAATTGTCATACATAAATGATTTAACATAATCATTGCTGCGGTGTCCATCTGGCCTATTTTTCACTAGCAAATGTAAGACTTCAAGCGGATGATCTCTTCAGAATACGAATACTTCCAGAGCTGCCCTTGCTAAATTGGGGCCCTAAGCAGAGCGCAGCACTTGATGTGCGTCCAGGGAGAGGCGGCTACAATACCTCGATAGTCATCTATTGTGGAAAAGACAGTCTTACCTGCTGGCAGAACATAGGTGTGATTGACACTGCTGGATTAATTTTGCTTTGTGAGCTTTGTGGATGTGTCCATTAGGACAAAAATGGTGCAAATAGCCAATCTAAAAAGTTCAGTGCCTTTGTACTACAAGTGTGTAGATCAGGTATTGTCACATCCATTGTAAAGCAGTAATAAAGCTAGTATTTGGATGTGAAGACTCACCAAACATGCAGTACTGTATCAGCGTGTCCTTGAAAGGTCGTTTTGGTCCGTTTCCCACACACTACAAAATGCAAGCAAGATAGTTTGCCATGGCAGCTGATAACAGATCCCACCTCACTCCTACCCACTTCTCTAAAGTGGGCTGGCTCAAGGTGGAGGACAGAGTTAAACAACTTGCACTGAGCCTAGTCTATAAAATCCACTACACCTCCCTGATACCGAAGTACATGTCAAACTACTTCCTTAACGTAAATGACCGCCATAACCACAACACCAGGGGGAGCTCCACTAACCACGTTAAACCCAGATTCCAAACTAACAAAGGTCTTAACTCATTCTCTTTCTATGCCACATCAATGTGGAATGCACTCCCAACAGGTATAAAAGAAAGGGCATCTCTATCCTCCTTCAAAACCGCAATAAAAGTTCACCTCCAGGCAGCTACAACCCTAAACTAACACCTTCCCCGGATTGCTAATAATCAAATGTAAACAATCAAATGCAGATACTTTTTCTTATGCCTTCTGATCTCTCTCTCTCTCTCTCTCTCTCTCTCTCTCTCTCTCTCTCTCTCTCTCTCTCTCTCTCTCTCTCTCTCTCTCTCTCTATGTCCACTACTTGCTGTCCATATCCTACCCCCCCCCCCCTCCACACCCCTGATTGTAAATAATGTAAATAATTCAATGTGATTATCTTGTGTGATGACTGTATTATGATGATAGTATATATGATAGCATATATCTGTATCATGAATCAATTTAAGTGGACCCCGACTTAAACAAGTTGAAAAACGTATTCGGGTGTTACCTTTTAGTGGTCAATTGTACGGAATATGTACTTCACTGTGCAACCTACTAATAAAAGTCTCAATCAATCAATCAATCAACATCCATCGGTTGATATTTTCAGAATGGGTCCCTCCGACTAATGCCAGGTGGGTAATCTTACCAGAATAGAGAGAACATACAGTAGTTAGTTTGTTGAAGTGTACAAAGTGCCATGCTAAATAGAAAGTGTATCTTTAAGAAATAAGACCTTGTTTGTGTAAAAATTAATCAAACATGGCCATTAAAAATTTTGCAAAAGCAATTAAATTAAAATTAATTTGGTCAAAAAAAAAATCATTCCACATATAATTTGAAGGCGATCTGAACTTGTAGCTAGGTTATTTTTCCACAATAGTTATACACTAAACACCTTCAAGTGAAAAACTAGTTTAAAGGCCTACTGAAATGATTTTTTTTTATTTAAACGGGGATAGCAGGTCCATTCTATGTGTCATACTTGATCATTTCGCGATATTGCCATATTTTTGCTGAAAGGATTTAGTACAGAACATTGACGATAAAGTTCGCAACTTTTGGTCGCTGATAAAAAAAGCCTTGCCTGTACCGGAAGTAGCGTGACGTCGCAGGTTGAAAGGCTCCTCACATTTCCTCATTGTTTACACCAGCAGCGAGAGCGATTCGGACAGAGAAAGCGACGATTACCCCATTAATTTGAGCCAGGATGAAAGATTCGTGGATGAGGGACGTGAGAGTGAAGGACTAGCGTGCAGTGCAGGACGTATCTTTTTTCGCTCTGACCGTAACTTAGGTACAAGGGCTCATTGGATTCCACACTCTCTCCTTTTTCTATTGTGGATCACGGATTTCTATTTCACACCACCTCGGATACTATATCCTCTTGAAAATGACAGTCGAGAACGCGAAATGGACATTCACAGTGACTTTTATCTCCACAACAATAAATCGGTGAAGCACTTTAGCTACGGAGCTAACGTGATAGCATTGTGCTTAAATGCAGATAGAAACAAAATAAATAAGCCCCTGACTGGAAGGATAGACAGCAGATCAACAATACTACTATCAGGAGACACCGAACCAAACACTGGACCTGTAACTACACGGTTAATGCTGTGCCGCCTGTCGAAGCCTAGCAATGCTGTTGCTAACGACGCCATTGAAGCTAACTTAGCTACGGGACCTCGTCAGAGCTATGATAAAAACATTATCTCTCCACCTACGCCAGCCCTCATCTGTGCTCACCTGCGTTCCAGCGATCGACGGCGCGACGAAGGACTTCACCCGATCATCCATACGGTCGGCGGCTAGCGTCGGATAGCGCGTCTGCTATCCTCAAAGTCCTCCTGGTTGTGTTGCTGCAGCCAGCCGCTAATACACCGATCCCACCTACAGCTTTCTTCTTTGCAGTCTCCATTGTTCATTAAACAAATTGCAAAAGATTCACCAACACAGATGTCCAGAATACTGTGGAATTTTGAGATGAAAACAGAGCTGTTTGTATTGAGATACAATGTGTCCGAATACTTCCGTTTCAACCATTGACGTCACGCGCAAACGTCATCATACATAGACGTTTTCAACCGGAAGTTTTGCGGGAAATTTAAAATTGCACTTTATAAGTTAACCCGGCCGTATTGGCATGTGTTGCAATGTTAAGATTTCATCATTGATATATAAACTATCAGACTGCGTGGTCGGTAGTAGTGGGTTTCAGTAGGCCTTTAAGGCCACCACTCCTACAATTCCTGCCAATACGTTTAAAAAGAAAAAATATTTTAAAAATGGTTCACCACCTTTCAATGGACTGACGCGGCATCAGCGTCATCCTGGTCATTGGCAAGTGGCAGAATGACATTGAAGGGCTGTTCTTCCTGATGTTCAGGATCAGCACCAGGAACATTGAATGGTGACCAGGGAAGCAGAGTCATCAAACAACTGTTGACCATCAAATCATCTAATTTAAAAACACATTTAATTAAATATAATTTCACTAATATTGAGTTTCTTAAACAAGTTTTGAAAACGATGGGTTGTGTTACATCCGAGTCAAAATGGTACACTATAATGCCAAAAGTACTTGGCCACCTGCCTTGACTCACATATGAACTTGAAGTACCATCCCATTCCTAACCCATAGGGTTCAATATGATATCGGTCCACCTTTTACAGCTATTACAGCTTCAACTCTTCTGGGAAGGCTGTCCACAAGGTTGCGGAGTGTGTTTATAGGAATTTTCGACCATTTTTCCAAAAGCGCATTGGTGAGGTCACACACTGATGTTGATCGAGAAGGCCTGGCTCTCAGTCTCCGTTCTAATTCATCACAAAGGTGTTCTATCGAGTTCAGGTCAGGACTCTTTGCAGGCTAGTGAAGTTCATCCACACCAGACTCGGTCATCCATGTCTTTTTGGACCTTGCTTTGTGCACTGGTGCACAGTTATGTTGGAAGAGGAAGGGGCCCTCTCCAAACTGTTCCCACAAGTTTGGGAGCATGGAATTGTCCAACATTTTTTTGTATCCTGGAGCATTCAAAGTTCCTTTCACTGAAACTAAGGAACCAAGCCCATCTCCTGAAAACAACCCCACACCATAATTCCTCCTCCACCAAATTTCACACTCGGCACAATGCAGTCCAAAATGTACCGTTTTCCTGGCAACCTCCAAACCCAGACTTGTCCATCAGATTGCCAGATGGAAAAGCGTGATTCATCACTCCAGAGAAGGCGTCTCCACTGCTCTAGAGTCCAGTGGTGACGTGCTTTACACCACTGCATTCGACGTTTTGCATTGGACTTGGTGATGTATGGCTTAGATGCAGCTGCTCGGCCATGGAAACCCATTCCATGAAGCTCTCTGCGTACTGTATGTGGGTTAATTGGAAGGTCACATGAAGTTTGGAGCTCTGTAGCAACTGACTGTGCAGAAAGTCGGCGACCTCTTTGCACTATGCACTTCAGCATCCGCTGACACCTCTCTGTCAGTTTACGTGGCCTACCACTTCGTGGCTGAGTTGCTGTTGTTCCCAAACTCTTCCATTTTCTTATAATAAAGCCGACAGTTGACTTTGGAATATTTAAGAGCGAGGAAATTTCACGACTGGATTTGTTGCACAGGTGGCATCCTATGACAGTTCCACGCTGGAAATCACTGAGCTCCTGAGAACGGCCCATTCTTTCACAAATGTTTGTAGAAACAGTCTCCATGCCTAAGTGCTTGATTGTATACACCTGTGGACGGGCCAAGCAGGCACGTGCACACATAGGGCCCTATGGGTGCTTGAGCCCCTGCCCTTTTTTGCCTCGTCTTAAAAAGTGCCCTCTGCCTGTGTGTGTTTTTTTTCTTCTTTTTTTCTTTAAACAACATTAATACATTCCTGTCAGGGATGTAAAAAAAAACAAAAACAAAAAAACAGCGGTACAAAAACTCCACGTTTTCTTGTAATACCGGGTTGTTTGAGCCTGCCGCTTCCACCAGAGAGAGAGAGAGAGGGCGAGTGAGTGAGTAAGTGAGAGGAGAGAGAGATAACTGCGCCCCTGAGACGTGACAGTGGAGCAACATGAACCTGTGAGTTATGGTCTAGTCACCGTCCACTTATTCAGCATCTAATATGGGTAATATTTCAGAAAAACGCTGTATTATTCTGTTATTCAATGTGTCAGCTTCTGTTTTTGCCGGACGTCGGAGCACGGCGCTGCGGCGCATCAATTGAGCACGGCACATCAAGTCCGCACAGGGCAGAGCGGATCGTGCGGGACAGGAAGTAGTGTACAAAATACAAAATAAAACACCGGGTTAATTTTCTAAATAAAATGCACTGTGTTTACGGCGGATCACATTTTTCTCACAGTAGAGTTTTAGATATAAAGTTTATTGTGACTTTGCTATTACTGTGTGGGTTAACAAAATAATAATAATAATAATGATAATAATGATAATAATAACAATAATAATAAGAAGAAGAATGATAATGATAATGATAATAATAATAATTATTATTATTATTATTATTATTATTGTGAATAATAATAATAATTTCAGCATTCTGGGAATATAAGATGTAGGTTATCTGTTAGGAATATTGCCATCTGTATTTAAACTTGATTCATGTTGATTATGCCTGCAGCACAATGCCAAAAAAAGAAAAGATACAGCCCTCTACTGGCCCCTGGTCCATATTTTTGGCCCTGTATTGCGTTTCAGTTGTTTAGTCTGAGCATTAAGTGAGAAAGACCATAAGTTACAACTTGATGGTGTTTTCATCAAGTTGGCCTAGTGGTTAGAGTGTCCGCCCTGAGATCGGTAGGTTGTGAGTTCAAACCCCGGCCGGGTCATACCAAAGACTATAAAAATGGGACCGATTACCTCCCTGCTTGGCACTCAGCATCAAGGGTTGGAATTGGGGGTTAAATCACCAAAAATGATTCCCGGGCGTGGCTACGCTGCTGCCCACTGCTCCCCTCACCTCCCAGGGGGTGATCAAGGGGATGGGTCAAATGCAGAGGACAAATTTCACCACACCTAGTGTGTGTGTGACAATCATTGGTACTTTAACTTTAACTTTAACTTAAAGGAAGATGAACAGATTTTCACATTGACGTTTTTTCCATTTGGGTATTTATTTTTGTATTTTTTTTCAAAGTTCATGTTGCACTGTTCAATGTTCAATATTAAAGTGCTTATCTTTAACAATAAATAGCCTAATAATAAACCAGTGTTTTTGTGACGACCTGGTCGCATGGTGATGCGGGTGTTGTTCTCCCAGGAATGCAGACGGGCTTCGGACACAGCTTGCAGGTAAGAATGATTTATTTAAGAAATAAATAATATTTGAACAAACAAAACCGTGCTCATAGAACTTAAGGTAGAAACAAAAGACTAGTGTGGGAGCTAGCAAGCCAAAATAGCCTAGTGTGAAAACTAGTCGCTAAAGAGCAGGAAACAAAAGTCGTCAACTGTTGTGTGGAACAAACTAGGAAGCCAGACCGAGTGAGGCCAGGGCAAAGACTAAATAGCCCTCTGATTAGTGCCCGGACAACAGGTGAGCGTCTCGAACACTAACCAGAGGCAGCTGAGCACAATCTGCCGTCATGGCAACAGAAACAAACAAGCACAAGGTGCTGAAAACACATGTGACTTGAAAACGTAAACAAACTATGATCCGGGCAGCGGATCCTAACAGTACCCCCCCCTAAAAGGACAGATTCCAGATGTCCCTTGAAAACAAAAAAAACAACTGGAACCCACAAAAAACTAGCAATAGTTCACGAGTCAAGGGCGGGCGGGGGGAGGACTTGGTGGTGGGTCGCCAGGCCACGTGTCCCCGAATCCACCGGGGTCGAGTCAAGTGGCGGCGGCGAACGGAACGCCGCTGCCGCAGGCGAGGCGGGCGACCACGGAAAGGCCATGTTTGTGGCCGCCGAGAAGGTGGGCATGAGTGGCGCCAGAAGTTCAGCAGCCGGAGAGTTCAACGACAACATCTTGGGTGTCGCTGCTGTTTGCGCCACTGGCGTCCATTACCTGACCTCTGAGAGAGCTGCTTGCGCAGCCGGACCACTCGAGGTCGCTGAGACGTCGCCGTGGAAGCGGTAGGCGTCGACGTCGCCGTGGCAGCCGGAGGAGTCGACGTCGCTGTCGTGGCAGCCGGAGGAGTCGACGTCGCTGTCGTGGCAGCCGGAGGAGTCGACGTCGTGGCAGCCGGAGGAGTCGACGTCGTGGCAGCCAGAGGAGTCGACGTCGTGGCAGCCGGAGTCGCTGACGTCGTTGCAGCAGGAGTCGCTGTCGTGGCAGCAGGAGTCGCTGTAGTGGCAGCCGGAGTCACTGTCGTGGCAGCCGGAGTCGCTGTCGTGGCAGCCGGAGTCGCTGTCGTGGCAGCAGGAGTCGCTGTCGTGGCAGCAGGAGTCGCTGTTGTGGCAGCCGGTGCTGGTGCGAGAACCAGTCGTGGTACAGGTGCTGGTGCGAGAACCAGCCGTGGTTCAGGTACTGGTGTGAGAACCAGTCGTGGTGCAGGTACTGGTGTGAGAACCAGTCGTGGTGCAGGTACTGGTGCGAGAACCAGTCATGGTGCAGGTACTGGTGCGAGAACCAGTCGTGGTGCAGGTACTGGTGCGAGAACCAGCCGAGGTGCAGGTACTGGTGTGGGAACCAGCCGAGGTGCAGGTACTGGTGTGGGAACCAGCCGAGGTGCAGGTACTGGAACCTGTGGTGGAGCTGGTGCTAGCCTTAGCCTTGGCGCTATCTTAGGTGCAGGTGGCCTATCTGGCGGTTGCGGCTTAGCAGGCCGAAAAACCGGTGGTGGCGGCCGGGCAGGTGGTTGCGGTTTAGCACGCAGACGGACTGGTGGCGGTGGCCGAGCAGGAGGTTGCGGCTTAGCCCGCCGAAGGACTGGTAGCGGTGGCCGAGCAGGAGGTTGTGGCTTGGCTGAGAGTAGTTGTTCCACCCCACTAGCACAGCTCCCAGTACTAGCCCCCCCCCTCAAGAAGCGGATACCAGACGCGCTCCTTGCGGTTTGGAACCGTCTTCAAGGGTGGGTGGAGGGAGGTCAGGAGGAGGGCAGAATCCTCTCCTCTAAATTGTCCAAAATGTCTATTCTTACTCCCCACTTGAGACTGGGTGGGAGCACTGGGGAAAAAATATCTGCAGTGGGCGGAGCAATAGTCACTGGGGGTGGAGCTAGAAAGTCAGGTGACTGGGACTGATTAGATTTAGTCCTTAAAAAAATGTCCTGATAATGCTTAATTGCAGAATTAAAGTCACTTGTAAATGGCTGGCAGAAAGAATTGACAGAATGTCTAAAAATGTCTTTGTCTATGACGTCATCCAAAATGGACGGGACAACGTCATCAAGCGGCGTGTCATCAGGGGGTGCCGACGGAATGACGTCATAGCTGCAGTCCCAGTGATTGACAGGCCAGTCATAACAATCTTCGGTAAGGTAGTTGATGGGATTAACAGACCTTTGAAGAGGGGAATCTTGGGCTGAATGTAGCTTGCTGTGTACCGGTGGAGGAGTTTGAGGGAGTGGCACGTCTTGGCAGCAAAGTGAAGACCCTTTGGGCGGCTTCCGTCTTCGCTGACGCGTCCGGTACTGCGGAGGTGTGGCAATGTCCTCGGGCCAAACGGAGTGGATTGGGACCAACTTTCCGTTAGGACCCCATAACAGGTCCTCGCGCTCCGAGGGGGAATAGCGAAGAGTCTCCGCCTCCATCGCTCGCAACACCATCCACGTACCTTCGTCCAATTCCTCCATCATGCTCGCTGCGGGAGAACCTTTTCTTGCTGGCTTCCTACTGTGACGACCTGGTCGCATGGTGATGCGGGTGTTGTTCTCCCAGGAATGCAGACGGGCTTCGGACACAGCTTGCAGGTAAGAATGATTTATTTAAGAAATAAATAATATTTGAACAAACAAAACCGTGCTCATAGCACTTAAGGTAGAAACAAAAGACTAGTGTGGGAGCTAGCAAGCCAAAATAGCCTAGTGTGAAAACTAGTCGCTAAAGAGCAGGAAACAAAAGTCGTCAACTGTTGTGTGGAACAAACTAGGAAGCCAGACCGAGTGAGGCCAGGGCAAAGACTAAATAGCCCTCTGATTAGTGCCCGGACAACAGGTGAGCGTCTCGAACACTAACCAGAGGCAGCTGAGCACAATCTGCCGTCATGGCAACAGACACAAACAAACACAAGGTGCTGAAAACACATGTGACTTGAAAACGTAAACAAACTATGATCCGGGCAGCGGATCCTAACAGTTTTGTTGCTTTTCTTGTCTTCCAAGCCTATGATAATGTGAATTAATTCATTATGACCATATTTTGTTGACACAAAAGAAATGGCAATCACTTTTACCTACAAAGGACACACAGCTAAGTAGTTAGCTTCCTATTAGCAAATTTAATGTTACATTAATTTCCATATTGTGTAAAGGACCAAAAAAAAAATTCCTGCCCTTTTCTGACTTTGAGCCCCTGCCCCTCTATAATCATGTGCACGTCCCTGGGGCCAAGTGATTAGGACACCTGATTCTGATCATTTCAATGGGTGGCCAAATACTTTTGGTAATATAGACTTAGACTTAGACTTCCTTTTTATTGTCATTCAAATTTGAACTTTAAAGCACAGATAAGAAATACATTTTGTTACATAAGCTCATGGTAGTGCAGGATAAAAAAGCAATAAGGTGCATATATAAATAAATAAATATATATAAATAATATACACTACCATTCAAAAGTTTGGGGTCACCCAAACAATTTTGTGGAATAGCCTTCATTTCTAAGAACAAGAATAGACTGTCGAGTTTCAGATGAAAGTTCTCTTTTTCTGGCCATTTTGAGCGTTTAATTGACCCCACAAATGTGATGCTCCAGAAACTCACTCTGCTCAAAGGAAGGTCAGTTGTGTAGCTTCTGTAACAAGCTAAACTGTTTTCAGATGTGTGAACATGATTGCACAAGGGTTTTCTAATCATCAATTAGCTTTCTGAGCCAATGAGCAAACACATTGTACCATTAGAACACTGGAGTGATAGTTGCTGGAAATGGGCCTCTATACACCTATGTAGATATTGCACCAAAAACCAGACATTTGCAGCTAGAATAGTCATTTACCACATTAGCAATGTATAGAGTTTATTTCTTTAAAGTTAAGACTAGTTTAAAATTATCTTCATTGAAAAGTACAGTGCTTTTCCTTCAAAAATAAGGACATTTGAATGTGACCCCAAACTTTTGAACGGTAGTGTATAAATGTATAAAAAAATAAAATAAATATATATAAATATATATCAATAAATAAATAGATTACTGTACAGATAAATATATTGCACTTTTTCACATGCGTCCACATTTATGGATGTATGTTATATTGTCTTTTTTATTCCAGCGAGTTAATCCATTTTGGGGAGAGTTGAGGGGATAATTTTATTATGATGCAATCAAGAATAGTGTAACCTAAGAATTGCAGCACTAACAACCTTACATTGGCTTAATGTAAATGTGTCTGGTCAACCTTAAAATGCACAAACACACACACACACACACACACACACACACACACACACACACACACACACACACACAAACACACTTAATCCTATTCCAATTGCAGTTTCACTCTCAACCATATTTTTAATAAAATATAAACACACATTCACGTTACGGCAGAATGTTCTCCCCTGTTATGCACACATGCGCTCATTCTGCTGGAGTAGAAGGACATCAGCAAGGGTATGCAAAGTAATTATTCATTTTTCATATTTCTGCAAGGCAATCAGAAGGCCATACCTGACCCCTGGCAGGTCAAAAGTCACTCCTTTCAGTTTGGTCACATAGCAATTAAGATTACCACACTGGAAGAAAAACACTCTCAAAATACATATATGTCCTACACACACACAGGCACACGCATTCAGTCACACGCATAAACTGCAACTGATGCACATTTTAACTGCACATCCCTCTGTGACAGGGTCAGTTGCATCAATTGGAATAGTCTTCTAGAATGGTGTTCTCATACACATGAAATAATTCCAATGGTGGGATCCAATGTATTTTTAAAATCATAATAGCAAAACACACTCAATAGTCGTGTCCAACTCACTGTTCAATGTTTGATTTCTACCTATTGGAGTTTGCTTGGACTGCATTTTTCAAAGGACATTATGTCATGGCGTAGACACCCACACCCACACCCACACACACTTAGACATGCACTCAGCAGCACGCATAATTCATGCTTGAATTCTCTAATATGTGATATCTGCAACCTATTAATTATTTGCGCCTTCTTAAAAAGACTTTTTCCTTCGTGCGCGGCATTGAATATGCTTGCTTGCTGCTGAAGTGAATTCATTGACTCATATTATGTTCAACCTATGGACTATGGTGAATGTTTATATCCAACTTGGAGAAAGCAAAACATGAGGTTTGAGTAAATAATGGTTGAGGAAGTGCCTTACACTGCAAAAACTGAAATCTAAGTAAGATTAAATATCTCAAATAAGGGTGATATTTGCTTATTTTCTGTCTGATAAGATAATTCTTCTCACTACGTGGGTTTTATGTTAGTGTGTTTTACTTGTTTTAAGTGTTTTGGTCCTAAATGATCTATATTGAGTAAAACATGCTTGAAACTAGAATATCAACTGTTGCAAAGCTGTGTCATCAACACTCACAAGTATAAAACTACTTTTTTTTAAAGTAATCATTTCTTACTTCAAGCATGAAATAAAAAAAACATGACTTTGACACAATTGTGTCAAAGTCATGTTTAAACTGACGTTAATATTTAAACATTTAACATGTGACTTTTCAAAACAATTTCGAACAGAAATCGTTTATGCACATTCAGATAAATTCTTCAAAATTACAATAAAAAAAAATTGCCCGGGGCCGGGCTGTAAAAAAAATAAATAATAAAATACATATATATATATACTATATTCCTTGCTCACTAATTGACTGAAATAGCACGCACTTGGCGCGATGATGTCATGTTATTGATGGGAAAATGCATTTTTAGACCATATGATTTGCCTGAGCGTTGCCTTTTTGCCTTTCCATTAAGAAAAATAAACTAGTTTTTAGTGTAAGTTTGCTGGTTTCCAGAAATGTAATGCCGAGCGCATATCATTATGTCAAGATAATGGCACTAGCATTTACTTAATTTAAGAATATTTTTCAACATATTGAGAAAAAAGGTCTCATATTTGTTTTTGCTACCAAGAAAAGTGCACTTGCTATTAGTAACAATATACTTATTTTAAGGTTTTTTGGGGTTCATTGAGGTTAGCTAATTTGACTTGTTTTGGAAAGTCTTGACGAGCCAAATTGTCTTGTTCTATTGGCAGATAATTTTGCTTAGTTCAAGTAAAATACCCCTCATTTTTGTATTGTTTCCCTTGTTTTTGAACACTGACTTTTTGCAGTGTAGATGTGGACTGGAATTTGCTCTCTCCCGAGAAGAAGCAATAAAACCAGCCTTCGGAATGCAAAAGTTATAGCTCTATTCTGGCGGAGAGATTCCATGTTTATCTTAAACGTCAAGCCTACACGTTATGGTATGCATCTGTTGTTTTCCAGCCACTACACACGAACATCTCCTTGAATGGTCAGGTGGGGCTGTTTAGACTTAGCGCACACCCAGACAGTAAAAGAAGGAATATATAAACTGATGGTTTGGCTTCTCGGGAAGAGGAGTCCTCCATGTCTGACCTAGGCTCCTCCAGGGAATTGCAGACCTGTTTAAATGACGCTCTTTTGCAATAAAGCAACTTTTGGTTCAGCAAAGCGTCTCCGACGTCTCTTTTGATCCAACTACACATCTTCCCTCGACCCGGGAGAGGACGACAAGACCAGAAATACACTGCATTATCTGAAGTGAAGATTGAAGACTTGATAGAACATGGACGACTACTGCTATGCTAAGATGACGATGTCCGGTAAAAGAGAACATGAAAGAGAATCAGCGCCACCAACTTCCAGCAAATCACCAACGGAGAAAAAGACGAAAGGTGAAGATGTCCAGCAGCTGATCGGTAATTTGAAGCAGGAGACTACACAACCACTCTGCATTAAAAAGGAAGAGGAGGAACTCTGGGTCACCCAGGAGGGAGAGTGTCTTCTAGGACGAGAGGACGCTGATTACACCAAGTTTCCACCGAGTGTTCTCTCTGTGAAGACTGAAGATGATGAAGAGAAACCACAAGTAGACAACCTCTTAGCTCCACTATCAGATAGTGAGGCTGAAGACGAGGTTGAAGAACCTTTGAGCAGCGATACAGACTGTGAAGGTAATATGAGGACTCACACTGACAACAAACACTCTGTATGCTCTTCAAAGAAGAGAGTTAAACAATGTTTGAGCTGCTCAGTTTGTGCTGCAAGTTTTACTAAAAAGAGCCATTTGACTCAACACATGAGAACACACACAGGAGAGAAAACATTTAAGTGTTCAGTTTGTGGCAAAAGCTTTTCTCGAAATAGCTGTTTGACTGAACACGTGAGAACACACACAGGTGAAAAACCATTTAAGTGTTCAGTTTGTGGCAAAAGCTTTTCTCGAAATAGCTGTTTGACTGAACACGTGAGAACACACACAGGTGAAAAACCATTTAAGTGTTCAGTTTGTGGCAAAAGCTTTTCTGTTAAGAGTAATTTGATTGAACACATGAGAACACACACAGGTGAAAAACCATTTAAGTGTTCAGTTTGTGGCACAAGCTTTTCTGTTAAGAGGAATTTGACTCAACACATGAGAACACACACTGGGGAAAAACCATTTAAGTGTTCAGTTTGTGGCAAAAGCTTTTCTGTTAAGAGGATTTTGACTGAACACACGAGAACACACACAGGTGAAAAACCATTTAAGTGTTCAGTTTGTGGCAGAAGCTTTTCTATAAAGAGCAACTTGACTCAACACATGGGAACGCACACTGGACTTAGACCATTAAATTGTTCAGTTTGTGGTAAAAGCTTTCCTAGACACAGCTCATTGTGGCAACACATGAGAACACACGCTGGAGAAAAAACATTTAGTTGTTCAGTGTGCTGTAAAAGTTTCCCACATAATGCAGACGCAGTAAAACACTTAGGAACACACAAGGTAAAATAACCCATTAGCTGCTTTGTTTGTGGTATGTTGCTCATATGTGGCAACATCCACCCTATCCAGGACCTCCTCACAGCTTCTTTCACAAATATCTGAGGTATTAACACAAATTTGGATTATTTTCAGCATAATATTATCTACTCATGACCCCATGTCTTCTCTGTATCTGAAACCTTCCTGAACAGTATGATAGATGATGCTTCAAGTGCTTGGTTACTCCTTCTTCAGTCGAGGGACCTGGGGCCTCATGTGTCAAGTTTGCGTACGCTCTAAAAGCTGCACTACGCCCTTTTTCACGGCAAGGTTGAGATGTATCAAGTTGACTGAAAATGTGCACTGCCTCACGGCAGTTTCATAGCTGTCTCACACTACTACAGGCTGTGGATACTTAAGCGACACACATAAGTGATGCTGGGTAACTGTTTGCATAACAAACTGCCAACTTTTACTCCTCAGACTGATTGATGTGCAAATCAGAGACATATGAACAATTGATCCCCAAACCCCACCTCCCTCGACATTCGGGCATAACAGGTTCAAATCCGTACCGCGAGATGAAATTCAGCAGCATTTTTCAATGAAAGAAACTGCTGTTGTAATTGTGTCCACTGGATGTCACAATTGTAATTATGTTAGGCAAGCAAATAGTTTATACTGTGACTCCTCCCCCTCGACCCAACGTAAAACAGGAGTAAAATAACCAATCAGTAACCCCACTTAAAATGCAGCATGAGACACTGCACATAATCTTATCAACGGTACTAAGGAGATGAAAGTATGCAATGGTCATTTAGGAAGCAGATGAGTAAGCTTGTGTGCAAGGGGGGAAGTTAAGAGTTTCAAGTTTCAAGTTTCAAGTTTATTCACAATACCATAGAACAATTACAATAGTAGTGAATATCATTTAAAGATATTGGTAAGTGAAAAGGTACCCCAAATAAGCTAGAAGAAGCTTTTGACAGGGGGTCCAGAGGACAGTATATACATGGAATGATGAAAAATGGTAGCAAGCACAACAACAAAAAAACAAAAAAACAACAACAACACTATACGATAAACACGAGATAATAATACTAAAGCACCCATACACATACACACATACATTCATTCGACCATGCAAAACCCAACAGTAGTCAACCCCACATGAAGCATTAGAGATAGGTGGTCAATAGGTAAGTTTTCAGTTTCTTTTTGAAGTTGGAGAATGGATACTGCATCTTGAGGCTCTCATTAAGCCGGTTCCAAATCTTAGGTCCCCTGCATACAACACTTCGATCGGTACAAGCCAGTAGACGATGTTTACCTGATATCAGATCTAAGTTACGAGTGTTGTGGACATGCTGGGGATGGTAGATAGGAACCAAGCTACAGAGCCTAAGATTCAGCCTGTGGATGACTTGATAGGTTAAACAAGCATTTTGATAAATATTGAACTCTGTCAGTCTTAAAAGATGATAATTATGAAATAGATGTCGAGTGGGGGCATTAAACTTGGACCATGACAGGGCCCGTATGATTTTCTTTTGCATGCATTCTAATTTGTGAAGGTAGGTAGGGAAGGTGTTACACCAGATGACATTACAGTAGTTTAGATGCGGTTCAAAAAGAGTTTTATATAGGGTAAGTAGAGCATACAGAGGAAGATAATGACGAAGGTGAAAGAACAGGCCAACATATTTGGATAATTTGTTTAACAGATGGCTAATGTGACATTTGAAATTGAGATATTCATCAATGATGACCCCCAGGAATTTTGTGGAATACACTCTCTGTATTTCCTGCCCATTGATGTTAACATGGCAGTGCTCAGTATTTGTCCGGTTTTTATTAGAATGAAATAAAATACAATTTGTTTTATTAACATTAAGTGAGAGCTTATTGCATTTGAACCAGGAATCCACTTTCACAAGCTCTGAATTGACAGTTACTTGTAGATCGAGGAGGCTCATGTGTGAGGTAAACAAATTTGTATCATCAGCAAAAATTATTTTATGAAAAGTTTCGGAGGAGTTTACAAAATCATTTATATATAGGATAAAAAGGAGAGGCCCCAAGATGGATCCCTGGGGAACCCCATAATTTATGGTCAAACAGGGTGAATTGTGATCATTGACGAATACACATTGTTGCCTTCCGTATAGGTAAGAACGAAACCAATCAAGAGGTACCCCTCTGACACCATAGTGGTATAGCTTATATAATAAAATCTCAAAGTCTATTGTGTCAAAGGCCTTGGACAGATCCAAAAAAATACCAATACCACATTTTCCTTCTTCGATACAGTCATTGACCTTTTCCAAGAGGTCGAGTATAGCCATACAGGTGGTATTTTTTTTTACAAAAACCATATTGGGAGGGGACAAGGATATCTAGTTGTTCTAGAAAGCCATTCAGTCGGTTATAGACCACTTTCTCAAATATTTTAGAAAATGTTGATAAAATTGAAATTGGCCTATAATTGTTCATATCGTTTTTATCACCTGATTTAAAAATTGGGATTACTTTTGCCACTTTGGACATTTTGGGTACAATGCCCGCACTAAGTGACAGGTTTATACAGTGACAAAGAGGATTTGTGATCACATTTGCTATGGCTTTCAAGATTTTTCTACATATCCCGTCCACTCCAACTGTATGTGATGACTTTAGGTCCATAATGATCGTATAAAGCTCATTAATGTCGGTTGGCTGCATGAAAAAGGAGCTAGGGTAGCTGCCTGATAAAAATTATTTAAAGGAATACCCTAGAGGTTGACTTATTTTACTAGATAGGTTTTCCCCAATAGAAGCAAAAAATGTATTAAAACTATTGGCAAGATCAGCCCTATTTGACCCTGTATCCAGAACAACAGGGGCCTTATGTCCCTTGTTGAGAACAGTATTCAACACGTTCCATGTTCTCCTACAATCCCCCTGCGATGCTTGTAATAGTTCAGAATAATAGTTGCGCTTACTTTTCCTGATAATATGAGTTAATTTATTTCTATAATTTGTGTATTTATCTTTGTTGACAGTGGTAGGGTTCGAAATAAAACATTTGTAGAGTTTATTCTTGTGTCTGATGGACTTTAAGATCCCCCTTGTAATCCAGGGATTTTTTTCTGAGGTATGATTTTTGATAGTTTTTTCAGGGATTGTTTCCTGAATAGCATCCTGAATCATTTTAATCAGGTTTTCATATGCAACATCGGGACAGGTGCAATTAAACACAGAGTCCCATTGCCTGGCAAGCACATTATTATTTAGGTGTTGTAGAGTTGTATTATTGAGTATTTTGGTTTTACCTTTAGGAGGTGGGGGGGGGGGGGGTTTGCCAGAGTCAAAGAATAGTATCATGGGAAAGTGGTCTGTGATATCAGATTGCACCACCCCTGTCACGAGCTTTGTATTTTGGATGTTGGTAATAATATTATCGATTATTGTTTTAGAGGCATCTGTGACTCGAGTGAACCTATTGATGGTGGGGAAGAAGGAAGAGGAATGTAACGTGTTGATAAAGTTCAGTTTTGCTCCATCGTCCTTGGAAATATCAATATTAAAGTCTCCAAGAAGGATACAGTTTTTGTTTAGTTTATTTAGACTGAGTAATAGTTCATCCAATTTGGAAAGAAAAGTGTCAAGAGGTGAGTCGGGAGGACGATAGAGTACTCCAACAATTAACTTTTTTCCTTTGTTGTTGATCTCCATGAACAAGGATTCACAGAGTTCATCTTCTAGGGTGATGTTGCATACTTTGGCATGAAGATTGTTCCGGACATAGAGGCACACACCTCCACCTCTTCCACTAGGTCTATTTTTTGCATGAAAATTGTATCCATCCAGTCCAAACAGATCAATATAAGAGGAATCAGAAAGCCACGATTCACTACAGGCAATAAAGTCAAACATTCAAAGAGAAAGTTCAAAATAGAGCATATTTTTGGGAACCATCATTTTAAATTAAAATTATGTTTGAAATTTGAAGCAAAAACATAGGCAGAGGTAGAACAAAAGGTTATGATGAGATAAACGATCCTTCTGGTTATATGACAATCCAGACAAGATGCAGAAGACAAAGTAGACTGTCTAATAGAGTTGGACAGGTTACTAAGCAGAAAAGTGCTCAGTCTGTTGTCAAATTACAGAGCCAAAGCTCATTAGCACGTGCCAAACTTTCTAATTAAATAGTATACGATAACAAAAAATTGCCGACCAAAACGATAAAAGTTATTCTTAATTCGGGTAGTAAACAATCATCAAGGGATGTGTGAAGATAAACAGATAATGGTAATGTGAAACAAAACATAATATACATCCACTAAAATAAGTTTTACAATTTTATAGCAACATCCCATTCACATTGTTTACATATCATTTGAACAAATTTAGCAACTATAGTATCACGTCACATGAATTAATCTCGGGCGGAAAGAATGCCGACAACCAAAATATGTGAGAAACTGTCCCGCTGGAAGACAAGTATACAATAAAAATTTGACTATACTATACCAAACCACATTCACATATGTTGTTGGTCACTGGACACTACGACACCTGGAAACAAGGTGATCATAGATGAATAGGGGTTGACAAGCAAAGTTAAGGTCTAGTGCAGCAAGGTGCCACAACTGGAGAATCCAAGTCAGAGGGTTCCTGACTGTTATCATGAACCACAATGTCAAGGCACCAAATGAAGAGACAATACACTCTCAAGCCCAGAATGCTGAAGGCTCGGAGAAGCCTAAAAGGGAACGTCAGAAGAACATCCATCCCAGAGGATGTCCAGAACCAAGACAAAGAAAGAACTGACTGGGTCATGGACAAACATGATGATGTCAGACACAGTTCGAGTGTGCCAGGACATCAAAGACGATGGGCGTTACTAGACAGAAAGGACATAAAGACATTGATGAAATCGATTACTGTATATAATTCATATTGTATCCACTTTAAGGTTTGTTATTTAGTGCATTTATTTTGTGACATTACCACTTTTTGACCATCGTTTATTTGGATATTTTGAGTATGACATGGATGCGTGTGGATTTGTATTATTTTTAAAGTTACCGGGATGAGAAATGTCCAAACTTGGGATAGAAGTTGAATTTGGACTGGTGAATGTGAAATGATAAATGCCAGATTTGGAATTAAATTGAAATAATTACACAAATTTAAACATGCAATTTCAACTGTTGAAAAATGAACAATAGTGCAGAACGGTTAAAAATAGTCAAGACAATGTTTCTGATTCTACAACCATATTTTGGACATGTCTGATCTACGATACGGAGTAATATAAATTGCTTACAACATTTATTTAATTTGATTTGATTTGTTTCCATTACTAAATACTGGTCAGTCTTTTTTACTCTTCTCAGGACCACCGCTGGAACTGTTTGGTGGACCCCTGTACTTTCGTTTGGGCTCCGATATTTATAAACAGACATCGGACTTTGGTCTCTGGACAGGACGGTCCAGGGAGTACACACATTGTTCGAGATGGAACGAAGGACAATAAACTACCATTCCACTATCCAGGGAGAACAGAACCTCTGACGGCGAACAATTCATACCTCTTGATATTTTTCTTATGGTTTTCTATGCTCATATATTCTCATATATTCTCACATGTATTCCTATATATTTTCACAGGTTATGAATTTGGTCTTAAATTTGGATATGTTGTTACTGTTATGATGCAATAATTTGATTATTAAATGTTAACAGGGTTTGGTCATTCTGATTGGCTTGTGGAGGACGGACCACCGAAGGTGTTCAGAAAAGACTCCCACTCTTTTTACCAACTTAGATTATGTTTTTTTTTTGACTGGAAGATCATGGCTGATCTGTTGGTCCCCGAAGGCTACACCCAAATTTGGCATAAACAGGGTAGCGTCTACAGACGAAGATTGACTGTTTCGTCTACATGTGGCCTGTGCGGGACCTACAGGTGCGGCTAAGTTAGCCCTATTAGAATTTATTAGGTTTAGGATTTTGTTTTCCTAGTTCAATAGTGACCTTGAATAGTAAACTTTAGGATTAAATAAGGACTTAGACAAAATAGCCAATTCCAAATTGTAGACCAAAAACTGAATTAGAATTAGGCTTGAACAAAAGTGGCTTTGTGGCAGCAAGCAATTCTATTTTTTTAACTGTACCAAAGGTGCTTGTGTACTTCCCTTTGTGAGACAGATTATCGTCTCAAGAGAGGAATAAAGTGAATTAATTGACTCATATTATGTTCAACCTATGGTGAATGTTTATATACAACTTGGAGAAAGAAAACCATGAGGTTTGAGTAAATAATGGTTGAGAAAGAGCCTTAAATGGACATTCGCATGTGGACTGGAATTTGCTCTCTCCCAAGAAGAAGCAATAAAACCAGCCTTCGGAATGCAAAAGTTATAGCTCTAATCTGGCGGAGAGATTCCATGTTTATCTTAAACGTCAAGCCTACACGTTATGGTATGCATCTGTTGTTTTCCAGCCACTACACACGAACATCTCCTTGAATGGTCAGGTGGGGCTGTTTAGACTTAGCGCACACCCAGACAGTGAAAGAAGGAATATATAAACTGATGGTTTGGCTTCTCGGGAAGAGGAGTCCTCCATATCTGACCTAGGCTCCTCCAAGAAACTGCAGACCTGTTTAAATGACGCTCGCTAGCAATAAAGCAACTTTTGGTTCAGCAAAGTGTCTCAGACGTCTGTTTTGATCCAACTACACAACCGCGTCTTCCTTCGACCCGGGACCGGGAGGGGACAACAAGACCAGAAATACACTTCACTGCCATTTTAGTTCTTTCGGTCTTTCAAACTCACTTACACACACACACTCACGCAGGGAAGCACACACACGCACATGCACACACACACGCACGCACACACAAACATTCAAATGTTTTATCAAGCAACCCGGGGCCAGTGTGAGCACCTAAATGGGAAACCCATGCCAAAAGAGTAGGTTTTGTGGCAGTTAAACGCTGAACCTTATTCCATGCACACTTGAAGTGGAAAATCTGGAACACTTGTAAAAAAAAGATCTGCATGTTCAACACTGGGATGCATTTGCTCCCCCCCACTCTGGGAAAAGAAAAATAATCAGCATTGTGCTCTTTTAGAGCAACTTTGCATAATATAAATGTTAGATATTACACCTAATCCGTATTTCTATGTATTAAATACCTGCGAAATGCTGGTTTCTTATCACTGTGAACATGTTGGCAGGTATTTGTGTACACATTTGTAAATGAACAGGGTGTTAGACATAATGGAATCCCACTGAATGGCAAACAGCAGTTCGAGAGATTAGCGTAGGAGACAATGAATAATTCTCTTTGCTATTACAAACCGACAGTAACACGTCTTCTTATCAGCTCTGACAGGATGTATGCTTGTATTTTCTTCAGAGGAACACAAGACAAAGAAATGTGGAATGAGTCGGAGGGATGGAATTGTGTAATTATGGACACAGTTTGGCGTTTTAATGAACATTGAATTGTTCAATTGTAGACAATGCCATATAAATAAATAAATACAATGTATATACTAGGGCTGTGAATCTTTCGGTGTCCCACGATTCGATTCAAAATCAATGTTTTTTTCAATTCAACACGATTCTCGATTCAAAAACAATTTTTTCCCGATTCAAAAGGATTCTCTTTTCATACAATACATAGGATTTCAGCAGGATCTACCCCAGTCTGCTGACATGCAAGCAGAGTACTAGATTTTTGTAAAAATCTTTTATAATTGTAAAGGACAATGTTTTATCAACTGATTGCAATAATGTAAATTTGTTTTAATTATTAAATGAACCAAAAATATGACTTATTTTATCTCTGTGAAAATATTTGGACACAGTGTGTTGTCAAGCTTATGAGATGTGATGCAAGTGTAAGCCACTGTGACACTATTGTTCTTTTTTTTAATTTTTTTTAATAAATGTCTAATGATAATGTCAATGAGGGATTTTTAATCACTGCTATGTTGAAATTGTAACTAATATTGATACTGTTGTTGATAATATTCATTTTTGTTTCACTACTTTTGGTTTGTTCTGTGTCGTGTTTGTGTCTCCTCTCAATTGCTCTGTTTATTGTAGTTCTGCGTGTTGCTGGGTCGGGTTTGGTTTTGGAATTGGAATGCATTATTATGGTATTGTTGTGTATTGTTTTGTTGGATTGATTAATTTAAAACAAATAAAAAAATAAAAAATAAAAAAAACATTAATAATAATAATTTTTAAATAAATACATTAAAAAAAAATAGATTTTTTAAAAATGAGAATCGATTCTGAATCGCACAACGTGAGAATTGCGATTCGAATTTGAATCGATTTTTTCCCACACCCCTAGTATATACATATATATATTTACATATATGTATATACTGTATGTATATATATATTTATGTTTATATATATTTATGTTTATATATATATATATATATGTATATGTATATGTATATGTGTATGTGTGTATATATATATATATATATATATATATATATATATATATATATATATATATATATATATATATATATATATATATATATATATATGTATATATATGTATATATATATATGTATATGTATACATTTATATATATGTATATGTATACATGTATATATATATATACATATATATATATATATATATATATATATATATATATATATATATATATATATATATATATATATATATATATATATATATATATATATATATATATACATATATATATATATATATATATATATATATATATATATATATATATATATATATATATATATATATATATATATATATATATGTATACATGTATATATATGTATATATATATATATAGTGTCCTGGGTATGACGTTAAACTACATCCAGGCATGAGATGGGAGGTTGTGTGTGGGGTTAGTGAGTCCCAACTAACGTCTATAAAATGCACACAAAGAACCGTTTGCACCTTCTCTTGTGACTGGCGGGCGGTCAGCGCCATAAAGCTGAGCGGGTCCCTGGGTAATTGGGGCGCGGACAACCAACAGGACAGACTAAGTTCAACAGCCCAGTAAGGCAATTAGTCTAGGAGAAGGATCTCTGATATAAAATACCCCTTCCAACCCGCACCAAGCCAGCGTGGAAGGTGTAGGCTAATAACCAGCATGAAGAGTACGCCAAGAGATCGTTCACTATGGCAGAAACATGCTGAGGCTTTCGTCCAGCAGTGGACTGACAACGGCTGATGATGATGATATATATATATATATGTATATGTATACATGTATATATATATATATATATATATATATATATATATATATATATATATATATATATATATATATATATATATATATATATATATATATATATATATATATAAATTATTCGTCTTCTTCTCTTTCTTTTTCTTCTTCTATCGACAATTACAAAGCAAAAACAAAACATGGCATGGCCCTGAGAATTTAAGGAAAAACTCCTCCTTTGAGGTGTCCACACTGGAGAATAACTAAAATCAACGTCATATAAAAAATGTTTATAAACATGATAAAATAT
This sequence comes from Entelurus aequoreus, assembly GCF_033978785.1. NCBI lineage: Eukaryota > Metazoa > Chordata > Actinopteri > Syngnathiformes > Syngnathidae > Entelurus > Entelurus aequoreus. The sequence continues at coordinate 30,917,797 of NC_084741.1, forward strand.
ATGTAAACATAAAATATAAATTTTACAAATAATACATTATTAAGTTAATAAAATTGTATTATTGAGAGAATAATAGTAGTAAAATTAATAATTAAGAAAATAATTATAAAAAACATAAGCGTTTAACATGATCAGTAAAAAAGCCTGATTAAAAGAGTGTGTCTTTAGCCTTTTTTCCATAGTGGCTAAATGCCGCCTTACCGTGTGTTTTTGTTTTAGTATTCGGTAAAGCTAAGAGGCCAGTGCCAGAGGACCTCAGTATCCGCAAGGGTTGATACGGTAAAAGCAGGTCGGATAAATAAGAAGGGGCAAGGCCATTGAGACATTTAAAAACTAATAATAGAACATTAAAATCGATCCTGAAACAGACAGGGAGTCAATGCAGCGAAGTTGGGAGAGTGGCCGTGCCAGCAATCTGAGGGTTGTTGGTTCAATCCCCACCTTCTACCATCCTAGTCACGTCCGTTGTGTCCTTGAGCAAGACACTTCACCCTTGCTCCTGATGGGCCTGGTTAGCGCAGTGTATGGCAGCTCCCGCCATCAGTGTGTGAATGTGTGTGTGTGAATCGGTGAATGTGGAAATAGTGTCAAAGCGCTTTGAGATTCTTAAAGGCCTACTGAAACCCACTACTACCGACCACGCAGTCTGATAGTTTATATATCAATGATGAAATCTTAACATTGCAACACATGCCAATACGGCCGGGTTAACTTATAAAGTGCAATTTTAAATTTCCCGCCACACTTCCGGTTGAAAAAGCCTTCGGAGGATGACGTATGCGCGTGACGTAGCCCGGGGAACAGAGGTATGCCTTCCCCATTGAATACAATACAAAAAAGCTCTGTTTTCATTTCATAATTCCACAGTATTCTGGACATCTGTGTTGGTGAATCTTTTGCAATTTGTTTAATGAACAATGAAGGCTGCAAAGAAGAACGTTGTAGGTGGGATCGGTGTATTAGCGGCTGGCTGTAGCAACATAACAAGGATTACTCACTTGGATAGCAGACACACTAGCCGATGCTAACCGGCCACCGCACGGACGATCGGGTGAAGTCCTTCGTCGCGCCGTCGATCGCTGGAACGCAGGTGAGCACGGGTGTTGATGAGCTGGGCAGATGAGGGATGGCTGGCGTAGGTGGAGCGCTAATGTTTTTATCATAGCTCTGTGAGGTCCGTTTGCTAAGTTGCTAAGTCAGCCTTAGCGTCGTTAGCAACAGCATTGTTAAGCTTTGCCAGGCTGAGATCTATTAACCGTGTAGTTACATGTACATGGTTTAATAGTATTGTTGATCTTCTGTCTATCCTTCCAGTCAGGGATTTATTTATTTTGTTTCTATCTGCATTTGAGACAGATGCTATCACGTTAGCTCATGCTAGAGAGCTTCGTCGATGTATTGTCGTGGAGATAAAAGGCACTGAATGTCCATTTCGCATTCTCGACTCTCATTTTCAAGAGGATATAGTATCCGAGGTGGTTTAAAATACAAATCCGTGATCCACAATAGAAAAAGGAGAGAGTGTGGAATCCAATGAGCCAGCTTGTACCTAAGTTACGGTCAGAGCGAAAAAAAATATGCATTTCACTGCATTCTAGTCTGTCACTCTAACGTTCCTTGTCCACGAATCTTTCATCCTCGCTCAAATTAATGGGGTAATGGTCCGAATAGCTCTAGCTGCGTTGAAAACAATAGGAAAATATGAGGGAGTGAACAACTGACGTCACGCTACTTCCGGTAGGGGCAAGGTTGTTTTTTTATCAGAGACCAAAAGTTGCGAACTTTATCGACGTTGTTCTATACTAAATCCTTTCAGCAAAAATATGGAAATATCGCAAAATGATCAAGTATGACACATAGAATGGATCTGCTATCCCCGTTTAAATAAAAAAAATTCATTTTAGTAGGCCTTTAAAAAAAAAAAAGGTAGAAAAGCGCTATACAAGTACAACCCATTTACCATTTACCATTTACTTAGAAACTGGTGTAATGTGCTCCTGCCTTCTGGTCCTCGTCAGCACACGTGCAGCTGAGTTGTGTAATATTTATAGAGTCATTATATTCTTTTTGGGAAGGCTAGAGAGCGTTAAAATAGTCTAAACGACAGGAAATAAAATAATGCATTAACACCTCTGTGTTGGCCTGAGAGAGAAACAGGAGCAATCTGGCTATGCTCCGATGATGATAAAAACCTATTTTTGTAATATTCATCCATCTATCCATTTTCTACCGCTTGTCCCTCTCGGGGTCGTGGGAGTGCTGGAGCTTATCCCAGCGGTAAACAGGCGGAAGGCGGGGTAATATGTGTGTTATGTACAGGGAGGAGTAGACGGCACAGACAGCAGTGGCGTGGTTTTAAGCTCTGATTTATTATATATATGCACTGTATATATAATAACAAACAATAATAATATAATCAACTAGAGAATGGAGTGTGACAAAATCCAAGAGAGTGTATGGTGTGTGTGACAATGTGTATGAATTAACTGTTGAGTATTACCGTAAATGTTGATCGAGAGGAAGTGCCGGGGGCAGTGCCGGCTCAGAGATCCGTGAAACAAGCGGGAAGTCAGGGGCTGTAGCGGGGCGTTGGAGGTCCGTGTCCAAGCGGGGGTCGAGGATCTGGAATCTAGTGGGAAGTCGAGGCACACAGCCCGATCACGGGAGAGAGCGGAAGAAGCACTGCGGGAAACACAAAGGACATAAGACACGGGAACAGGAAAGGCACAGAGAGAGATCAAGTACGCGGGAGGGAAGCCAGAGATGTTTCGCTTACTACGGGAAGAGATGATTACGTTCTGGCCCGGAACACAGGTCTACACTGGCTTAAGAAGACAGGACCTCTGATCAACCACAGGTGCGCTGATTGCTGGTGATTGTTCGCAGCTGCCGGCGGCAGCAGGACTGACTGGCGCGCTCCTGGAAGTGCTGTCTTGGAGGTGCGCTCTGATCAGTGCGCATTGACATGCGCTCGGGCCGTGACAATGTGGGATAAAAGGCAGCTCAGATTTTTTATAGACTCTGTTGGTTTAAAATCTTGTACTTTGGTAAAAATCCCTCTGGTCTTCAGGACCTATGACTAAAACCTGTGTTTTTTCCTGGTTGAGCTGTAGGAAATGCACTGCCATCCATGACTTGATGTCTACAATGCAGTTAAAAAGGGTATGTATTGGTCCTGTGTCATCAGGAGACACAACAATGTACAACTGTGTATCATCAGCGTAACCGTGGAAACTGATGCCGTGTGTCCTAATGACGTCACCAACATACAGCATATAAAGATTAAAAAAGAATGGGACCTAAAATACAGCCTTGAGGAACCCCACATCTTATCTCATGGGTTCCTGAGAAATATGCATCCATACTTACATAAAAACATATCTCTGTGAGATAAGAGAGCGTAACTAGTTAAAAACAGTATTAGAGAGGACCACCAGGTGTCTGAGTCTCTTTGTTAAAATTGTATTGTCTACTGAAAGGGTGCCCATTATGTTGATATCAAGCTGCAGGTTTATCGAGGAGGGTGTGTCAGTCGATCGCCAGCCAGGCATTAAAACAACAGACCTAAACATTTCCGGTTATCAATCTTCACTAGGACGTCACTTTCATCACTTGATTGACATTCACTGACCCAAGGCGACATTGGCTGCTGTGAGCTCAGTATTAGTAAAAATACGTCCGGCAGGAAGGCGAGAAATATTTTTTATTTCAACAGACTCTCATGCTGTACCTGTTGTCAAAAGCCTAAAGACCGACCCCACAGTTCCTGTCTTCACAATAAAAGTGCTGCTCCATCCTTCCTGCGCTAACAAAATCTGTCTCATAAAGCTCGCCCAGACAAACTAGCAAGCTACGGAGTTTGCCACCAATGTATTTCTTGTAAAGTGTATAAAAACAAATATGAAAGCTGGACAAATAAGATGCCAAAAACCAACCACTTTCATGTGGTATTGGACGGAAAGGAGGACTTTTTTTTTCTCCTCCACAAATGTCAATTGGAAAATGTGAACGTTATCAGCACTACTGTGAATCTTGTCTGATTCCAATCAATGCAAGTCATCAGAATCAGGTAATACACCAACTTATATTCTTGTCTTCATGAAAGAAAGGAATCCATATGTGATGAACATGCTTGTATTTTTATTAAACACCTCCAACATGTTACATAAAAAAAATGTCTGTTTCATATATAGATATAAATTATAAATAAATTATATATATATATATATATATATATATATATATATATATATATATATATATATTTAAAAAATATATATATATATATATATATATATATATATATATATATATATATATATATATATATATATATATATATATATATATGGGGCAACATGGTGGCACAGAAGTTAGTGCATGTGCCTCACAATACAAAGGTTCTGAGTTCAATCCCGGGCTGCGTGGGTTCCCTCCGGGTAGTCCGGCTTCCTCCCACCTCCAAAGACATGCACCTGGGGATAGGTTGATTGGCAACACTAAATTGGCCCTAGTGTGTAAAGTGTGGGAACCCCTAAATTCTTAAATCAGTCAACACTGTGAGCTTTTTATTATCCAGGTTCCACCTGATGTCATTTAAAATATGTAAAAGTGCGGTCTCCATACTGTGGTTCATCCTAAAACCAGACTGATGTATTTTTAAAAGTGTATTTATTTTTAAAAAGTGGTTGACTTGGTTAAAACATATTTTTCTAAAATGTTACTTAAGAACTGTAAGTTAGATACAAGTTGGTAGTTATTAAAAATATTCTTGTTTTTATTGTAAAATAAAATGCCAACTTATCTTGACATTAATCAATTGAGTGTTTTACACAGTAACTATTATCGTACTGTCACACATAATATTAATAATAAAATCAGCAAATAATTTGAGCTTTTTTGTTACTTTTTTCTTTATTGTGGAATGGATTAGAAAGAAAATCCAAGCACATGTTGTCAAGGCATCGATTCAACATCGTTACCATGCTGTTGATCCAACAGGCCTGCTGGCTCGTCATTATTTTCACCAATCTGCGGTCCTTGTTGGGCCTTTGTATCCCACAGGGTCGTTTAAATGAGATCAAATGCCATCCGCTCATTAGCAGATTCTTTCTCCTTGTTAACTTTCTATTGGAAGGAAAATATGTGCTTAGACGCTGCAATTGGTCTAATCACCATCAATCAGCGTGCAATATCTATTTCCTCCTGCTACAGGATGCTGAAATAAATTGCACCTGCGATGAGTTCGAGGTCGAATTTCACTTCTGTCCAGGTTTTTTCTGGTTGCGTCAGCTCTTTCACTCCACTGGAGGTACGGCCGAGGAGATGGAGCGAGAAATTCTGTAGGCCCATTCAGCCTCGTAATGGGCTGACGATTACCCTGCAGCCACGAGGGGAGATGAGCGCGGTGGACGCTGGCTGTTTGCAGAGCACAGCTGTTTGTCAAGGATATGATTATACAAAACGACATGGATACAGGAGAGATTTTAATCTCCCATCTGTCAGTGCCGCAGACAAAATGCTTTTGTTCACTTTCATCCATTTTGGAATAAAAGGGACGTCATGGTCGAGGTGGAGAACGCGAGAGAATGCAAGAAAGATTCTGTCCAGACAAGAGCAGAGGAGGACAAGTGTCTTGCAGAGAAAATAACATTAATAGAAACTAAGAAATGACTCAGAGAGCACAGATCTACAGTATGTCAGACCCTAGCTCTTAGTACCAAAGAATCCTGAATACTGGATCACAACCAAAATCTAATCACTTGTTCTTACCCCACTTCTGACTATTTCTAAAATCTTCAATAAAATATGCCCTTAACTTTTTGTGTACCGTATTTTTTGGACCAAGAGTGGCCGTGCCAGCAACCTGAGGGTTCCTGGTTCGATCCCCAGCTTCTACCAACCTAGTCACGTCCATTGTGTCCTTGAGTGAGACACTTCACCCTTGCTCCTGATGGGTCGTGGTTAGCGCCTTGCCTGGCAGCTCCCGCTATCAGTGTGTGAATGTGTGTGTGTGAATGGGTGAATGTGGAAATAGTGTCAAAGGGCTTTGAATACCTTGAAGGTAGAAAAGCGCTATACAAGGATAACCCATTTATCATGTATCATTTATTAAAGGGGTCATGTTATGATTTTTTTTGTCTGCATTTAAAACACTTCCTTGTGGTCTACATAACATGTAATGGTGGTTATTTGTTGAAAATGTTGCATAGATTATGTTTTGCAGACCATCTTTAAGCTGCTTTCTAACAGTCTATTCAGGATGCAGCATTTTGTGGGCGGGCCTATTTACGTGGCTCCACTTCAACAGCCTCTTCTCCCCGCCATCTTTGAAGGTTTTAGCGCTTCCGTAGCGAGTCTACTGACAAATATAAGTTCGAGCTATACCACTTCTGATACCCCTCCGTATGCGCGGAGTCTTAAAAAGTCTCTAAAAGTCTTAAATCCAACAATTTGAATTTAAGGCTTTAAAAGGTATAAAATTCTCCTAAAATCACATAAAAGGTCTTAAGTACAATTTTGAAAGGTCGTAAAAATCCATTAACATTACTTTCATTTAAAACATGCATAAACTTCAGTCTTGCTTTGAAATATAAAACATTTTGAGGATGCTATAACGTAACTACAAAACGTAACTAAAGTAGGCTACCTGCGCTGCCCAGTCAGAATTTAACGAGCACCACCAGCTAGTGTGCGCTGTGTGCGCGCAGCGATGTGTTGTTACAGCTTAGCATAGCAGCGGAGAAAACCTAATGAAAGTCTGCAGCAAAGCCAGATTACTTGCATAAGATTGGTTCCTGCAAGTTCAACAATTTGTGGCTCCAGAACGATCAATTTAATGCACGCGTGAAGCCGGTTAATGGAAGCGTATAAAGTGTTTAGGACTCGGATGTGGAGCCATCGAGGAGGAAAGCATTGCCTTCTTGCTTTTTAGACAATCGGCCTGTCTGCTCTCTCTGTTTTTCACAACTTTGTGCATATACAGTAGTAGTATTGTATATGTTTTTATCTGTTTGCTCATTTCTGACAGCTGCAAAAACACTGCAAAAGTTACCCATTTAGCTTTTGCAGAGATGCTAACAGTCCCTTTCACAGACAATATATTGTTGTGCTTTCTTCTATCCCTCTGTATTTTTTTGTCCGCATGGATGTGAAATGGTCTTAAATTGTATTCACCAGGGTCTTAAAAAAGTCTTAAATAGTCAGAGACCCTGTTGTATTAGAAATGGCACCAGCGTAGGATGCATGCCCCACAACAAGAGGATAGAGAAAAAGAAGGAGCTTACTGACTACGGCGCGGACTACATTGGCGGACGCTAATACATTTTCACGACTTATGCAGATCCCAAATACACATCAGCAGGGACCAATAGGTAAGAAACGTTGGTTTTGCATAATATTGCGAAACAAAACACTAGATAATATGTCTCCGAAGAGATGTAGAAGCACAGTACGTCTGACTGCAACAGCCATAATGCTCTGCGTTCCATCAAGCAGTGTGGCTTTGTAGCTTTCCAAAGTCATACTAAAACATTTTGACGGATTGTTGAGCGCCATGTGTAATGTTCTATATTCTCAATGAAACATCAAAGTTTTGGTGTTGCTTACAGGTATTTGTCATTTGTTGAACAGGCGTCAGTAAAGTTGGAGTCCACACGTATTTATTAAGAGTGACTGCCATCTACTGGTCACACTTATCACCACAATTTGTGCATACATTAGGCAGTGTTGATAACTAGCAAACAGACAAATTAGAAAATAAGTGAAAACGCTACGTCCATCAGTGATTCCAAACAGGCAGCAGGAGGGTTCACTCTTTGCATTGGTCTCAGCACTTACCCAATTGTCCTTGGATGGTATGAAATGAACAAAGAAAAACTTGTCAGTCATCCACTCTCTTTGTCTCTGTGGGTGGAATCGGTACCGATAGCAAAGACACAGAGAAGGTCAGCCTCGTAATGTAAAATAAATGTAACATAGTAGAAATTATTTAAATCACCCCCTAAATATTGATATTTTGCCATATCCCATTTCTGACATTTCCTGGAAGTTTCGTGAAAATGTCCCATAACTTCTTGGGCTATACTGCTAACTCACAAACAGACAAACAAACAAACCTCAGTGAATTGAAGGATTATCTAAATTGCCAAGACTGGCTGCAAGAGGGTTCACTTATTGCATTAGACTCAGTACTTGAGCTAATTTGTTCTATTTGCTGTCACGCTGGAAATGGGAAAAGTCTCACCAAAACATATTTTTCTGAAGCGATCATGACCACGATTTTGGTGGTTAATGATGCCGCATGTTCGCACCATGATTTGAACTGGTTTGAGAGAAAAAAGTTAACTTGTATTTTTGATTCAGCCATGTAAATAGGCTATTCAGAGTCCAGCAAGATCCACAATGCAACGTGTTTCCCTGCCACACTTTTAAGCCATATATAAATATAATTCACTTCACATAATGATCCATTCCATTTTATCAAAATCCTCCCATAACTTTGTCGCAAGCTATGTTGCAAGCTAACTAACTAAATAACAACGAAACAAACAAAATTGCTTCCTTGCACAGGTAAATCATCAGTTCCAGGGTCAAACTGTCGCTATCACAATGTTGCACGTGTTGCTATGCAATGTTTTCAGTAAAATGGTAACCAATAATGTGCAGGCTGGGGGAAGTAGGTGAAGCAAAATAACAATGTGTATACTGTAGTAAACTGTGTTATAAATGTCAGGTCCAAACACTGATGACATCTATTAATCAGACAAGAAGCAAGGAATCAATCAGAGACAGAGTTCAATTTAGCTCATGAGGAGAACGCATGGAGCCGTACCCTTAGTCACAGTCTCGCCCTACGCTCTAAGGTCCAGCTCTTGCGTTCCTCTTTTTATTCAGGAGTTCCACAGTCAACAATATTAAGGCCGCATCTAAAAAGGAGTGGTCACATTTATTATGCAAAGCAGATCCAGGACGCACAATACGTGACGGAATATTCTGGGGGCCTTGTGATTTCGCCTTGTCGCCGCTTCGTCTGCGTGTTGGAATCTTATCTTCGTTGAGGTCTTTGAAGTCTCTGCTTCATCTGCATGCTGTCATCTTATCGTCGTTGACGTCGTTGAAGTCCTTGGCTGTTAGCGGGCTAAAACAAAGATAGCATCTACGGCTGAGGCCACCCCTCAGACAAGAAGTTTTTGTCCATGCACACATTTAGAAAAAGTCTAACTTGAGCACAATAGCTAATAACTAAAGCAATGAACTTTAAGCATAGTGAAGTTAGTGTGATAATATACACATACTTATTCTAACATAAATGTACCTATAAATGTAATGTTGCACATGTAACGCGAAAGCCACAAGAAGACCAGAAGCTCAGAGAAAATCTGCACCGATGAGCGGCACCGTCACTTTACCGGTCACAAAGTTCCAACTGAAACGCTGTCCACCAAAACACAGCTCCATGTACCGTATACCGTAAGTGCGGATAGTGCTGCCATTGGCTGCTTCCATGGGGGGGCCATGGGACTCAGACAGCATGTCCAACCTTGATGCTGGCAGGACGCTCCTCTGCGTGCCCGTGTCACACAGGAGCCGTCGTCCAGAGAGGGAGTCCTGGATAAAGAGCAGCTGAGCGCAGGCCCTGGCGTTTCCCGGCGGCGGTCCATTGAAACTGCACGGGGGACGGCACCGCCTGGCTTTGGTCCCGAACCTTGCATGGAAAAAAACGAAGGCCAGAATCCGGTTGCCGCCTGGGGGTCGCAGCAGCAGCAGTGAGAGTGGAAGAATCTGCCATGGGTCTTTCTGCCCAAGCCGGAAAGAATGCAGCCACATAGGTCGGTTGGGAGGCTAAAAAGAACTTGTCTGCTTCAGCAGCAAGTTTGCGGCAGTCCAAGATGGCCGTGTTGGCTAAAGCAGCCCGCACCTGAGAAGGCAGGAGTCTCAGGAAAAGCTGCACAAAGAGTAATCCAGGCCTATGCTCACCTAAGACGTCTAGCATTTTGTCCATTAGTTCAGAGGGCTTCCAATCGCCAAGCCAATGCAACGAAAAAAGGTGGCTATCCCTCTCCACGTCGGAAAGTTTAAATGTCTTTAAGAGGTGAGCCTTCAACGTGAGGTACTTGTTCCTCTCTGGTGGATGCGTGAGGATGCTAACCACTCTGGTCACCGTAGCACTCCCGAGAGAGGAAACGACATAATAAAACTTTGTGTCGTCCTCGGTGATACCACGCAGCGCGAACTGTGCCTTGGCCTGGGCAAACCATGCAGTCGCGGAGGATTCCCAGAACTCGGGCAGCTTCAGATAAACCGCATTCATGGTCTGTGAATGGTCGATAATATTCACTGAATCCGTTCAGTGAAGTGTCGGGGTCACCAGTGTTGCGCTTGTAACGCGAAAACAAGACAACTTGAAGTATCTTTGACACAAGAAAACGTGTGCGCCATTTATTCTGTCAAGGACGAGACTGAATGACTGCTTACAGAGACTCAAAATGGCGGTCACAACAAACCCCCACCTTTGGGTAAATCTCCTGAAGGTCGCACCGAATGACTCACTCTTAACTGCATACTGTATATCAGGGGTGTCCAAAGTGCGGCCCGGGGGCCATTTGCGGCCCGCCACACATTCTGTAAATGCTATTGCAAAAATAAAAATGAATGAGGTGAAATCTAACGAGAAAAGTTGCAATGTTGACACAAAGCTGCCATGCAGGCTGTTTTTTTTTCTTTTGTCTTTCTTTATTTTTCTTTTTTTGCCATTGCTCCCAAAAAAAAAAATAATGACAAAAAATCCATGTTATAATTAACTATTTTCAGCTCCAATTACTTCAAATATTTCACTTTAAAATGTTCTATGTGGTAAATATTGCATATATTGTGTGGTTGCCATATAAAAACATCAACGTTTTATTTGACAAAAGAGCATAAAACAAACAAAATAATAGTTCAAACGTAAAATCGACAGATATATCTGAAGTTGATCTCGTAACTTAAGTGTTGAAAGTAACAGAAAAACCTAATAAAAACGTATCACTTTATGAGTGGGGCACCTTTTGGATCCCAAATATATTTAGTGGTATTTTATTTATCTTTTCACTGTGATTACTCAAAAATATTAAGGAATTAAAATCCATGCATTATTCATCTTTTATGGCTCTAATTACTAAATACTGCATATTTCAGTTTTACTATAAAAAACAAAGTTGTTTTTGACATAAAAGCCATAAAACCTTGTTTGTATTACTTTTTTATCAACTTGAAGTTGATATAGAGATTTACTGTAAATAAAAAATAATAATAATAATTTGACTTATTTTTCACAATGTAATGACTGAGACCCTTTATGATCCCCAGGACCCCTAAAGGTAAAATAAAGAAAAAATCTATATATTTTGTTATGGATTAAAAAAGAAAAATATCAAAATGGCCCCCACATGTTTAATTTTTACGTGTGAGGCCCTCAGTGGAAAAAGTTTGGACACCCCTGCTGTATATGAATGCTAAACAAGAACAACATTGTTATGCGCACAATAGAACAATGACAGTGAATAATGATGAGAAAGTCAAGTGGTGAATTATGTCCTTAAAGGCCTACTGAAACCCACTACTACCGACCACGCAGTCTGATAGTTTATATATCAATGATGAAATCTTAACATTGCAACACATGCCAATACGGCCGGGTTAACTTATAAAGTGCAATTTTAAATTTCCCGCTAAACTTCCGGCTGAAAACGTTTCGATATGATGACGTTTGCACGTGACGTCAATCGTTGAAGCGGAAGTATTCGGTGCCCATTGAATCCAATACAAAAAGCTCTGTTTTCATCTCAAAATTCCACAGTATTCTGGACATCTGTGTTGGTGAATCTTTTGCAATTTGTTTAATGAACAATGGAGACTGCAAAGAACAAAGTTGTAGGTGGGATCGGTGTATTAGCGGCGGACTACAGCTACACAACCAGGAGGACTTTGAGATTGATAGCAGACGCGCTGGCCGGCGACCTCACCTTGACTTCCTCCGTCTCCGGGCCGCCGACCACATCGGTGATCGGGTGAAGTCCTTCGTCGTACTGTCGATCGCTGGAACGCAGGTGAGCACGGGTCGTGATGAGCAGATGAGAGCTGGCGTAGGTGCAGAGCCAATGTTTTTAGCATAGCTCTGTCGAGGTTCCGTAGATAAGTTAGCTTCAATGGCGTCGTTAGCAACAGCATTGCTAAGCTTCGCCAAGCTGGAAAGCATTAACCGTGTAGTTACAGGTCCAGAGTTTGGTAGTATTGTTGATCTTCTGTCTATCCTTCCAGTCAGGGGCTTATTTGTTTTGTTTCTATCCGCATTTAAGCACGATGCTATCACGTTAGCTCAGTAGCTAAAGTGCTTCACCGATGTATTGTCGTGGAGATAAAAGTCACTGTGAATGTCCATTTCGCGTTCTCGACTCTCATTTTCAAGAGGATATAGTATCCGAGGTGGTTTAAAATACAAATCCGTGATCCACAATAGAAAAAGGAGAAAGTGTGGAATCCAATGAACCCTAATTGTGTGGCAGTCCCCACTGCCGTGCGGGTTCTCAGGACCATTTCAGGGAAGACATTTTCGTGAGACGGGTTAGACTGCTTTATTTTTACAACAACAGAGTCTTTGGCTGCTTTCCAGCAGCTGCCTCTTACGTGAGCACCCGGTTGGTTTCCCTCCGTCCGCCGTCTGCTTTCCAGCAGCACGTCACCTTCGGTTGCCGTCTACTTTTCAGCAGCACGGCTCCGTCGTGCCCGTGGTAGCCGAGGATGGTTTCCTTCCGTCTGCGTCTGCTTTTCAGCAGCACGTCGCCAACAACCGAGTCTTTGGTTGCTTTCCAGCAGCTGCTTCTTACGTGAGCGCCCGGTTGGTTTCCCTCCGTCCGCCGTCTGCTTTCCAGCAGCACGTCACCTTCGGTTGCCGTCTACTTTTCAGCAGCACGGCTCCGTCGTGTCCGTGGTAGCCGAGGAAGGTTTCCTCCCGTCTGCGTCTGCCTTTCAGCAGCACGTCGCCTTTGGCGTGGTCTTTTAGCAGCTTGCGGCGTCGCTCTCGGCGCGCACAGTCTCGCCGCTTGCTCGCCGCCATCTTGGAGCGGGCGCCGTCGGTCCGCCGGCCCCGCCTCCCCACAGTCCTCCATCGCCGGACGCAAGCCGGCTAAGCCTACTCCCCCCCATTTCAAGGGAGCAGGAAGTGGGGACGGCCCGGTTCCCCTGTGGCCCCGGTCTTCTCCAGCTGTTCTTTCTTTCACTTCCACTTCTTCCCGCCTCTGGTGGTCCTTTCCGGTTGGGCGCCAAAATGTGGCAGTCCCCACTGCCGTGCGGGTTCTCAGGACCATTTCAGGGAAGACATTTTCGTGAGACGGATTAGACTGCTTTATTTTTACAACAACAGAGTCTTTGGCTGCTTTCCAGCAGCTGCCTCTTACGTGAGCACCCGGTTGGTTTCCCTCCATCCGCCGTCTGCTTTCCAGCAGCACGTCACCTTCGGTTGCCGTCTACTTTTCAGCAGCACGGCTGCGTCGTGCCCGTGATAGCCGAGGATGGTTTCCTCCCGTCTGCGTCTGCTTTTCAGCAGCACGTCGCCTTTGGCGTGGTCTTTTAGCAGCTGCCTTTTCTCCGTCTCCTCTCTCTCTTGTCGCTCTCGGCCGCGCCCTTTAACTGCCGCGAGGGGATTAGCTGATCGTGACCAGGTGCGCGATCCCCGCACCTGGTCACAATTGCGGCGTCGCTCTCGCCGCTTGCTCGCCGCCATCTTGGAGCGGGCGCCGTCGGTCCGCCGGCCCCGCCTCCCCACACCTTGTACCTAAGTTACGGTCAGAGCGAAAAAAGATACGTCCTGCACTGCACGCTAGTCCTTCACTTTCACGTTCCTCATCCACAAATCTTTCATCCTCGCTCAAATTAATGGGGTAATCGTCGCTTTCTCCGTCCGAATCTCTCTCGCTGCATTGAAAACAATAGGAAAATGTGAGCAGCCCTTCCTCCTCTGACGTCACGCTACTTCCGGTAGGGGCAAGGCTTTTTTTTATCAGAGACCAAAAGTTGCGAACTTTATCGTTGTTGTTCTATACTAAATCCTTTCAGCAAAAATATGGCAATATCGCGAAATGATCAAGTATGACACATAGAATGGATCTGCTATCCCCGTTTAAATAAAAACATTTAATTTCAGTAGGCCTTTAAAGCAACCGCTACACAGTAACGTTTTTCATTAGTCATCAACTACAATGGTATCACACCCCTCAACCTTTTTTTCCAGCACGTTGAATGGAATATTAGTCCAACCTCAGTCCTGGTCATGGAATACTGGGACAGTTCTACACCCTTGTAAGGGTTCTAGAAGGTGTGTGGGTGTAGTTTGCCCTACAAGTCCAGACAAGCTTATTTTGGGGCTTGGAGAAGTCAATTACCATGCACTAGTTTTTTTTAACAGAATCCTACTAAAATGAAGTGACAGTATGACTTGTTGCAGCCAATCATCATCTTCTAAAGCTTTTTCTTATCAATCGTTCTTTCGTTCACTTTTCTTCAACGTGAGTGTGTACCCGTGTGTGTGTGTGTGTGTGTGTGTGTGTGTGTGTGTGTGTGTGTGTGTGTGTGTGTGTGTGTGTGTGTGTGTGTGTTATTAATTGACATAGCTAAATGAGGCAAAAAGCAATTTCAGTCAATGTTGCGTGTTATGAAAAAAAACGTCTTCATAAAATTCCCATTTAAAATCTGACACTCACTGACACACATGTTCATGTCAATAGTATATAAAAAGACATCATACTGTGAACCTTCTTGTTTTATATATCCAATCAGGAATTCCGATGGATAACGCAGCAATTTATTTTCTTGTTGTGTGTGTTCCATAATGAATCAATCAATCAATCAATGTTTATTTATATAGCACTAAATCACAAGTGTCTCAAAGGGCTGTACAAGCCACAACGACATCCTCGGTACAGAGCCCACATACGGGCAAGGAAAAACTCACCCCAGTGGGACGTCGGTGAATGACTATGAGAAACCTTGGAGAGGACCGCATATGTGGGTAACCCCCCCCCCCCACCCTCTAGGGGAGACCGAAAGCAATGGATGTCGAGTGGGTCTGACATAACATTGTGAATGTCCAGTCCACAGTGGATCCAACACATCAGCGGGAGTCCAGTCCACAGCGGGGCCAACAGGAAACCATCCCGAACGGAGACGGGTCAGCAGCGCAGAGATGTCCCCAACCGATGCACAGGCTAGTGGTCCACCCGGGGTCCCAACTCTGGACAGCCAGCACTTCATCCATGGCCACCGGACCTATGCAACTCCCCCTCGCAAGGGACAGGGGAGAAGAGGAGAGAAGAAAAGAAACGGCAGATCAACTGGTCTAAAAAAGGGGGGTCTATT
This sequence comes from Entelurus aequoreus, assembly GCF_033978785.1. NCBI lineage: Eukaryota > Metazoa > Chordata > Actinopteri > Syngnathiformes > Syngnathidae > Entelurus > Entelurus aequoreus. The sequence continues at coordinate 30,933,190 of NC_084741.1, forward strand.
TAAAGGCTAGATTATACAAATGAGTTTTAAGATGGGACTTAAATGCTTCTACTGAGGTAGCATCTCTAACTGTTACCGGGAGGGCATTCCATAGTATTGGAGCCCGAATAGAAAACGCTCTATAGCCCGCAGACTTTTTTTTGGCTCTGGGAATCACTAATAAGCCGGAGTTCTTTGAACGCAGATTTCTTGTCGGGACATATGGTACAATACAATCGGCGAGATAGGCTGGAGCTAAACCGTGTAGTATTTTATACGTAAGTAGTAAAACCTTAAAGTCGCATCTTAAGTGCACAGGAAGCCAGTGCAAGTGAGCCAGTATAGGCGTAATATGATCAAACTTTCTTGTTTTTGTCAAAAGCCTTGCAGCCGCATTTTGTACCAACTGTAATCTTTTAATGCTAGACATAGGGAGACCCGAAAATAATACGTTACAGTAATCGAGACGAGACGTAACGAACGCATGAATAATGATCTCAGCGTCGCTAGTGGACAAGATGGAACGAATTTTAGCGATATTACGGAGATGAAAGAAGGCCGTTTTAGTAACACTCTTAATGTGTGACTCAAACGAGAGAGTTGGGTCGAAGATAATACCCAGATTCTTTACCGAGTCGCCTTGTTTAATTGTTTGGTTGTCAAATGTTAAGGTGGTATTATTAAATAGATGTTGGTGTCTAGCAGGACCGATAATCAGCATTTCCGTTTTCTTAGCGTTGAGTTGCAAAAAGTTAGCGGACATCCATTGTTTAATTTCATTAAGACACGCCTCCAGCTGACTACAGTCCGGCGTGTTGGTCAGCTTTAGGGGCATGTAGAGTTGAGTGTCATCAGCATAACAGTGAAAGCTAACACCGTACTTGCGTATGATGTCACCCAGCGGCAGCATGTAAATACTAAAGAGTGCAGGGCCAAGAACCGAACCCTGGGGAACTCCGCACGTTACCTTGACATAGTCCGAGGTCACATTGTTATGGGAGACGCACTGCATCCTGTCAGTAAGATAAGAGTTAAACCAAGACAAGGCTAAGTCTGACATACCAATACGTGTTTTGATACGCTCTAATAAAATATTATGATCGACGGTATCGAAAGCGGCGCTAAGATCAAGAAGCAGCAACATAGATGACGCATCAGAATCCATCGTTAGCAATAGATCATTAGTCATTTTTGCGAGGGCTGTCTCCGTAGAGTGATTTGCCCTGAAACCGGATTGAAAAGGTTCACAGAGATTGTTAGTCACTAAGTGTTCATTTAGCTGCTGTGCAACAATTTTTTCGAGAATTTTGGAAATAAACGGAAGGTGGGAGACCGGTCGGTAGTTTACCATGAGGTCAGGATCGAGGTTAGGTCTTTTGAGCAGAGGATGAATAACCGCTTTTTTGAATGCTAGGGGAACAGTGCCGGAGGAAAGTGATAAGTTTATAATATTTAACACTGATGGACCTAATAATACAAACAGTTCCTTGATAAGTTTCCCAGGAAGTGGGTCAAGTAAACATGTTGTTTGTTTTATCCCACTTACACGCTGTAATAATTCCTCTAATGTTATTTCATCAAAAATAGAGAGACTATTTTGGAGGGCAGTGTCCGTCGTATATACAGTCGTATTTGTGTTAATAGAACCCAGTTGTAGCTGGGATGCGTTGTCTTTAATCTCCTTTCTAATGAGTTCAATTTTCTTATTAAAGAAATTCATAAAATCATCTGCCGAGTGGGTGGAGCTACTGGGAGGAGTCCCTTGTTGGGTTAGCGATGCTACTGTACTAAACAAAAATTTAGGATCGTTTTTGTTGAGGCGGATGAGATTTGAGTAGTATTTAGCTTTAGCTAAGGTAAGCATGCGTTTATAAGTTATTAAACTATCACTCCATGCTTGATGGAAAACCTCAAGTTTAGTCGCGCGCCATTTGCGTTCCAGTTTTCTACATGATAATTTATGAGCTCTAATTTCTTCTGTAAACCATGGGGTGCGCCTTTTAGGGGCCCTTTTTTGCTTTAGCGCAAGGCATCGTCAAAGTTGTTAGTGAGGTTATCAATAGAGCCGACATAATTTGGGAATGGTACCATTACCGAAGGCAGTAGGTCAGCAAGAGTCATCGTTGTGGCAGCATTAATGTTGCGGCCGCTATAGCAGTTATTATTATTATTAGCTTGTTGACAATGAGTCAAAACTTCAAATTTTATAAGGTAATGATCGGACATTACTTTAGTATATGGAAGTATCATAACTTTGGAGGTGGTGACACCCCTGACAAGCACTAGATCTATTGTATTACTGTTGCGATGCGTGGGTTCATGTATTATTTGTGTAAGACCACAGCTATCAATTATGGTTTGGAGCACCATGCACTGAGGGTCCGATGGGGTATTCATATGGATATTAAAGTCCCCCATTATGATTATATTGTCGGCGTGCGTCACTAGATCAGCAACAAACTCTGAGAATTCACTGATAAAGTCCGAATAGGGCCCAGGGGGGCGGTAGATAACAGCCAGGTCGAGAGGTAGCGGTGTGACCGACCTAATAGTAAGCACCTCAAACGATTTATATTTATTATTTAGGTTAGGGGTAAGGTTGAAATTTTCATTGTATATTAGTGCGACACCCCCTCCCCTTTTAAGAGGACGGGCAACATGCGCATTCGTATAGTTAGGAGGAGATGCCTCATTGAGCGCAAAAAATTCGTCTGGTTTGAGCCAGGTTTCGCTAAGACCAATGACGTTAAGATTGTTATCTCTAATGACCTCATTAACCAATAACGCCTTGGGAGACAATGATCTTATGTTTAAAAAGCCCATATTATAGGTATTGGGCTGTTTTGACGAGTTTTTGTTAAGATTATCCGTAGTGGCAATATTAACAATGTTGCGTTTATTATGCGTAGTGCACTTTAAATAGTTTCGACCATATCTAGGAATTGATATGACGGGAATTTTCCGATTGTTTGCTTGGTGCTGCAATAGACTGGACATATCATAATTTGCCACCTCAGTAGAATGCATGTCCACCTCTGACACAGACACAACAGAAAAAACATTATGTGAATTGTGTATTATTCTAAGAGAATTGCTATGCGTACATGGATTATCCAGCCTGGCGCTGGCTAGTTCTAGCTTAACTGACTACTCACCCGGACTAACAGACATTGTAATTGCCTGTGACCGGGCTTGCTCTAGTGTAGTCAGTCAAGTGAGACTTAAATAGTAGTCTATGTTTCTAGACAGGATGATGGCGCCTTCCTGGTTAGGGTGAAGGCCGTCTCTCATCAGCAAGCCTGGTTTGCCCCAGAAAGAGGGCCAGTTATCAATAAACGTTAGTCCCTGTTGCCTACAGTAGTTAGAAGCCACTTGTTAAGCGAGACTAATCTGCTATATCTCTCATCATTGCCTCTCGCAGGCAGGGGGCCAGAGACAATTACTCGATGCCTGGACATCTTTCTGGCGAGATCACAAGTCCTGGCTATGTTTCTCTTTGTAATCTCTGACTGTCTCATTCTAGTGTCATTGGAGCCAACGTGTACAACTATATTCGCATAATTAGTGGTGCGATTAGCCTGTCGTACATGTTTACTAGGCCTGTTGCGAGTTAGCTCCCTAAGATTAGCTTCAATGTCAGGTGCTCTGGCCCCGGGGATACACTTTACTGTGGCTGGTTTGCTAAGCTTTATGTTTCGGGTGATGGAGTCACCTATGACTAAGGTGTGGTGCCCGGTAGACTGGGGTGTAGGAATAGCTAAAGAGCTAAATCTATTATGCGTCTCAACCGGTACACCGTAGCTTGTAGGCCGCTTAGGACTGCTATAAGCTGGGCTAGTTAGCTCGCTACAGCTAACGCTAGCAGATGTGTCCGCAACATCTAAAGTTACGACATTACTCTGCTCTAACTGGCGGACACGGCCCTCTAGCAGAGCCAACCTCTCCGTGAGTATGGTGCAAGACGCGCAGGAAGCCATTACTCACAGTGTTTTCTGTCACCGAGTGAAGTTCCTGCTGTCCTCAGGAAAGTGGTCGCGGTCTGCGGGAGTAGCTTCCTACTGACCGGCGCTGCCTTTTTCCGCGCTAGCTTAGCAGCTAGCTAGCTGAGGAAAGGGTGGTGGGACAGAGATCGGGTGATTTGCAAGTTAAATAGTACCACTAAATATGTTTGAGAAGTGATAAAGAAAGCTGTAGAACAATTAAAAGCACACAGATAGAGCAATACTTAGCCTTTTTCGCAACAGCGAACAGACGGCGAGCAGTCACGCACGGTGAACCGGAACCGGAAGCCAAGCCTCATCTAGTATGTGTATGTCTGGAAATATGCTGATGGCTGATTTATAGAAGGTTTTCAGCAGCCTTTGGGGATCCATGTGTTGCAGTGTTGCCTGTTAAAAGGAGCATTTTGGCCTGTTTAACAGTGCTTGCATCATGTGTCATCTTGCATTACCGCAGGAGGACTCGACGGAGAAGCGGGGAGGAATTTCTTGCAGTTTGTACTTTTTTTTTTTGGCATTTCCAAAACGGGCTTGTGTTAGATGTGATCACCTCCCAGAGCACATAACTGGTAAATGTCGCAAGATGTCTGCTAGGAAGCACAAAATACTCAGTTGGTTTAAAGCTCTCTGTGTACTTGTGGTAAAAACCCTTGAGGATTTCTGCCTGACAGCTGTGTGTGTGTGCGCGTGTGCGTGTCTGTGTGTGTGTGTGTGTGTGCGTGTGTATTGGTGCACTTGTGTATACTATCTAACATGAGTTCTCTGTGTTGTTATACATCCACCAAGACAGAGCCAACAGGAGACCTTTTTAGGTCCCCTGTTGGACATGATTTAAAATATGTTAAAATCATGTAAAAAAAACAGTTAGTTTTTTTGTATTTTTTAACTTTATCCAAGAGGGGATCTAAAATAAGAAGAGTGCATGAGCCATTAGTATTAATATTCATGTTCTCTTCTGTTTCCTTTTTAGCAGATACGACATTAACATAACTTAATGGTATTAGATTTCATTGTTAACCCTTTCCCTGAATCTGCCCATTGCTCCCACCGCTATGCACAGAGGCTAATAGGCAGCATCACAAAATGTGGCACATTATTTAACCAGAAAGGTGTAAACTAACACACGCGCACACACAAACACTGCCGTAAAACGTTATCGTTCAACTTTGTACTCTAAGTTTCCCCAGAGTACTCACTCCTACTGGCACACTCTTGGAGTCAACACAGCCCTTTGAGACACTTGTGATTTAGGGCTATATAAATAAACATTGATTGATTGATTGATTGATGTGCATAGTCATGTACATAGTGCATATACCCCCCCCCCCCCCCCCCATTTTTTGTATATATTGTTTTTCAAATCACCTGACATGTATACTGTGTATAGGTACATAATTTATCATTTTTTTTAACGTAATTTTTTATATACATGTTACAGGTTATATATATATTTTATTATTGAATGTATCAAATGTGATGAATACTTAATGGACCACAATGGAAACAAGCCTTTTGGCTTTTTGTGCCATCCATTTGCCTTTTTAAAGCATTACATGGATTAAATTCTTTAAGATGTCAATAAACTTCCCAATCAATAAATCAATCAAACTCATGTTTGAGCTGTTATCTTCCCACTATAACACACACCCTGTGAGATTTGTAGAGCACAGCAACTGTTGTGTGTGTCTCCGTAGGCATCCTCCATAAAAGGTTGCCACACTCATAACAACAATCTAAACCTGTTAAAGAGTTGTTTTATATATATATATATATATATATATATCATACATACATAATATATATATAAATAAATAAATATATATATATATATATATATATATATATATATATATATATATATATATATATATATATATATATATATATATATATATATATATATATATGTATGTGTGGGTTAAAATCACAAGACTATTTAATCTCTACAGGCCTGTTTCATGAGGGGTTTTCCTCAATCCTCAGGAGATTTTAATGGAAGCATTCACATACCATGGTTTATATAGGGCACAGAGCGGGTGGGTACAGGCAGGCGTGGGGGCGTGGTGATTGACTCATGTGTTACCTAGGAGGTGTTTCCTTCTGTGACGGCATGCTGATACAATTTCGCTGCGCTTGTTGAGGGATGACAAGTCTGGACGGTATATGATAAACAGTTTCTCTTTTAAGCATAGGTTGCATCTTTTATTACCACTGTTGTAAGGTGTGCTGGATGCAAGAATTTGCCATGTTATTGAGTATTCAACATTATTGTCTTTGAGATTCCAAATGTGTTTGCTGAGTTCTGGAGAGTTCTGCAGGCTTTTGCATCTGAAAGAAGCCTTGCGGTTGTTCCATCTGGTTTTGAATTCTCCCTCAGTTAATCCTACGTATTTGTCGGATGTGTTAATGTCCTTGCGTGTTACCTTTGCTTGGTAAACGACTGATGGTTGTAAGCACCCCCCGTTGAGAGGGCAATCAGGTTTCTTGCGGCAGTTACAGCCTTTGTCGGTTTTGGAGTCGTTCTGCCTGGTGGTGGGCGGCTCCTTTTCAATTGCTTTATTGTGGTTTGAAATGATTTGTCGCATGTTGTTCATGCAGCTGTAGCTCAATTTAATGTTGTTCTTGTTGAATACTTGTCTTAGGGTATACACTACCGTTCAAAAGTTTGGGGTCACATTTAAATGTCCTTATTTTTGAAGGAAAAGCACTTTAAACTAGTCTTAACTTTAAAGAAATACACTCTATACATTGCTAATGTGGTAAATGACTATTCTAGCTACAAATGTCTGGTTTTTGGTGCAATATCTACATAGGTGTATAGAGGCCCATTTCCAGCAACTATCACTCCAGTGTTCTAATGGTACAATGTGTTTGCTCATTGGCTCAGAAGGCTAATTGATGATTAGAAAACCCTTGTGCAATCATGTTCACACATCTGAAAACAGTTTAGCTCGTTACAGAAGCTACAAAACTGACCTTCCTTTGAGCAGATTGAGTTTCTGGAGCATCACATTTGTGGGGTCAATTAAACACTCAAAATGGCCAGAAAAAGAGAACTTTCATCTGAAACTCGACAGTCTATTCTTGTTCTTAGAAATGAAGGCTATTCCACAAAATTGTTTGGGTGACCCCAAACTTTTGAACGGTAGTGTATATATATATATATATATATATATATATATATATATATATATATATATATATATATATATATATATATATATATATATATATATATATATATATATATATATATATATATATATATATATATATATATATATATATATATATATATATATATATATATATATATATTTTTTTTTTTAATATATATATATATATATATATATATATATATATATATATGGATGGATGGTGTCATGTCTGTGTTAATCATGTTTTTTTTTGCTTGGGTTTTGGGCTCTTTTTTTAGTTCCTGGTTGCACTTCCTTGTTTGGTTTGGTTTCCATGGTCACCCATTAGTTTTCACCTGTCTTGTCACACACCTGTTTCGAGTCACGCACCTGTTTTCACTGATCACGTCACTATTTAAATCTGTCCGTTTCTGTTGTTCGTCCTGGCGTCCTCACACTATTTCATCACTCTGCTCCATGTCTTGTCACAGTTCTTTACCAAGTAAGTTTTGTTCATTTATGCCACAGTTAGTGTTTTTGTTTTATTGTTCATAGTTTTTGTGCCCACGTGCATGTCTTTTGTTTCATAGTCAAGTTTGTATTTCCGCCTTTGTGTGCGCCTTTTGTTTGCTTCCTTTTTTTGTAGTTTATTAGTGTTAAAAAATAATAAATCATGTATTCAAACTCACGTCTGGCTCGCGCCAACTTTCCTTTGCCTTCTGGGAGAACAAACCACGCCATAGACCCAGTCGTGACAGTAGGACGCCAGCAGAAAAATTCTCCCGCAAGAAAATTGGACGCTTTTGACGAGGCAGCGTGGGAGGTGCTGCGCGCCATGGAGACCGAGACGCTGCGCTTTTCCCCCAGGGAGCGCAGGGGGATGATGTGGTGGAATGGAGGCAAGCTGGTGCCGATCGGCGCGTCGTTCCCGTCCCGGAAGCGTCGCCAAGGACGAGGGAAGACTTCCGCGAGCCGGCAGGACACGTCGCTCCCACAAGCCCCTCCCCCTCCGGGCGGAAGCAAGCAGCAGCCAGCCCTGATGACATCACAGACCAGGATTTTTTTTTTCTGAACTATTTTTCTTTTGATCATCCGCCTCCAACCAAAGACTCTAAAAACATGATAAGACATTACCAGGACATGTTTTTAGAAATCAGATCCTGTCAATCCCAGTCACCCAGTTTTCATGCCCCGACCCCCAAGACTCAAACGCCGCCCCCGTCACAACATTTTTCTTTTTACCCACCCACAAAAGCCCAGGTGGGGGGAAGGAAAGACTTTTTGGACAGTTTGGAGGGGAGGATTCTGCCCCCCTCCTGACCACCCTCCACCCACCCAAAGAAACGATTCCAGACTGCAGGGCGCGCGTCTGGTATCCGCTCCTTGAGGGGGGGGCTAGGGCTGGGAATTGTTCAGGTGGGGTGGCTCAGCATCGTCACGCCAAGCCACAGCCTCCAGCTCGGCCACCACCACCTGTCTTTCGACCTGCCAAACCACAGCCACCAGCACGGCCACCACCACCAGTTTTTCGACCATTCCAAGATTCACCTGCTCCACGCCCAGCTCCACGCCAAGCCCCACCACGCCAAGCTCCACCAGTACCTGCTCCACGCCAAGCGCCACCAGTACCTGCTCCACGCCAAGCGCCGCCAGTCGCAGCTCCACGCCAAGCGCCGCCAGTCGCAGCTCCACGCCAAGTGCCGCCAGTCGCAGCTCCACGCCAAGTGCCGCCAGTCGCAGCTTCACGACGCCAAGTGCCGCCAGTCGCAGCTTCACGACGCCCAGTGCCGCCAGTCGCAGCTCCACGACGCCCAGTGCCGCCAGTCGCAGCTCCACGACTCCCAGTGCCGCCAGTCGCAGCTCCACGACGCCCAGTGCCGCCACTCGCAGCTCCACGACGCCCAGTGCCGCCAGTCGCAGCTCCACGCCAAAACCAAGCACCCCCAAACCAAGACCAAGTCCAAGTACCGCCACACCAAGACCAAGTCCAAGCACCGCCACACCAAGACCAAGTCCAAGACCAACCACGCCAAGACCAAGTCCAAGACCAACCACGCCAAGACCAACCACGCCAAGACCAACCACGCCAAGACCAAGTCCAAGACCAACCACGCCAAGTCCAAGACCAAGACCAACCACGCCAAGTCCAAGACCAAGACCAACCACGCCAAGTCCAAGACCAACCATGCCAACACCAAGACCAAGTCCAAGACCAACCATGCCAAGACCAAGACCCAGACCCTCGCCAAGACCAAGACCAAGTCCAAGTACCGCCACACCAAGACCAAGTCCAAGCACCGCCACACCAAGACCAAGTCCAAGACCAACCACGCCAAGACCAAGTCCAAGACCAACCACGCCAAGACCAACCACGCCAAGACCAACCACGCCAAGACCAAGTCCAAGACCAACCACGCCAAGTCCAAGACCAAGACCAACCACGCCAAGTCCAAGACCAAGACCAACCACACCAAGTCCAAGACCAACCATGCCAACACCAAGTCCAAGTCCAAGACCAACCATGCCAAGACCAAGACCCAGACCCTCGCCAAGACCAAGACCAAGACCCCCGCCAAGACCAAGTCCCCCGCCAAGACCAAGACCCTCGCCAAGACCAAGACCAAGACCCACGCCAAGACCAAGACCCACGCCAAGACCAAGACCCTCGCCAAGACCAAGACCCGCCACGCCAAGCTTCGCCGCCTTACCCGCCATGCCAAGCTTCGCCGCCTTACCCGCCACACCAAGCTTCGCCGCCTGACGCGCCACGCCAAGCTTCGCCGCCTGACGCGCCACGCCAAGCTTCGCCGCCTGCCATGATGACGACGCGCCTGCCTCCTCGTCTGCCACGAAGGTGGCCACTGCCTGGTCGTCCGCCACGCCAAGTGCGCCCACGTCATCGTCTGCCACGGATGTGGCCCTTCCCGGGTCGCCCACCTCGCCTGTGGCGGCGGCGTTCCACTCGCCGCCGCCACATGACTATGCCTCGGTGGATTTGGGGCCACTTGGCCTGGCGACCCACCGCCATGTCCCCCTCCCGCCCCCCCATGACTCTTGTTCATTTTTTTGTGTTGGGACATCTGGGATCTGTCCGTAAGGGGGGGGCTCTGTCATGTCTGTGTTAATCATGTTTTTGTTTTGCTTGGGTTTTGGGCTCTTTTTTTAGTTCCTGGTTGCACTTCCTTGTTTGGTTTGGTTTCCATGGTCACCCATTAGTTTTCACCTGTCTTGTCACGCACCTGTTTCACATCCTCATGTCACGCACCTGTCTCACGTTTTCACTAATCATGTCACCAGTATTTAAGGCCATTGTTGCCAGGCAGTCGGCCTGGCGACATCACTCTTTTCACCCTCATGATCCATGCTGCTCTTCCTTTTGCCCCTCTTGTCATGTCAAGTAAGTTTTGTTATTGTTCATAGTTTTTTGCCTTTGTGCTAGTGTTTTGTTTTCATAGTTTAGTTTTGTACTTCCGCCATTGTGCGCGCCTTTTGTTTTCATAGTCAAGTTTTTTTCCCTCCGCTGTGAGCGCTTTTTGTTTATCCCCTTTTGAGCCTTTTCTGAGTTAATATATTAAACATGTCCTCACCTGCACGCCATGTTTGGTCCAATTCCTTTGCACCACGGGAGAACAAACCACGCCACAGACCAAGTCTTGACAGATGGATATATATATATATATATATATATATATATATATATATATATATATATATATATATATATATATATATATATATATATATATATATATATATATATATATATATATATATATATATATATATATATATATATATATATGTATATATATATATATATAAGAAATACTTTGATTATTTGAGTGAAATTCCTGCTAAAATATGTATATTGTTTTGTTATGCAATGAGCGGTCCAATTGCGCCATCTGCTGGTACCTAAAGGTCTATAAATATGACCGGAAGCTGTTAGCAGACTTTCCGCACTCTGCTATTGGTAAGCCACGGTCTGATATTGCTCTGCAAATTATTAAAAATTACATTAAAGCTAACGTGAGATTTATTGTAAAATACACAGTTATTTAACAGCAGTTGAAATGCAATATTAGTGAATTTTCTATTGGTTGTTGCTCACGTAAGATGTATTACTATTTTGCACTGAAGTCAATATTATTTTCTCCCTGTAGACGTCGATATCAGCGGAGGTGCTAACTACATATTGTGTATGTGCGTTCTGATCACTCATTGCAGGTAATAATTGTTGCACTGTGTGTGTTTTATGTGTCAAGACGTTCATATTTAAGTTTGTATTGTTCGCCATGTTAACATGGGAACAACGTGGCCTGTCATATTCGCTAGTCACCTCTACAGAATGCTAAAAGTCAATTTAATTATTTGTGTCATGTCACGTCTTGTATTGTATTTTGTATTTTTCTATTTTCTATTTCATAAACTATATAAAAAAGGATGATGTTGGTTAAAATTTAAGTTAAAAATATGTTGTATTGAAATAATTGTAATACCAGTAAAGATAAAAGCAAGTTAAAACCACTATACGATCACACGTTAGATCACACGTTATAAAGTATACTGTTAAAAACCATTGTATTAAGTCACATCTGTAATCGCAATTCATGTAATTGTAAAAATATGAAAATGTTATGTACTTGAGCAGACTTCCCGCCCTCTGCTAATGACATCGAAATCAGCGGAGGTGCTAACCACATATTGTGTGTATGTGTGTTCTGATCACTCATTGCAGCTACCAGTAAAGAACCACATCATCCAATCCAGCCTGTGTGTGGGTTCTTGGCGGGACGGGTGCACAGTAGTTACACTTAGAGCACACTGGCGTGGTCATGCAGCTCCTCAGAGAGGCCAGGGAGAGCAAAGGCGATCTGGTGGGGCTGTGGTTAGTTCTGGCCAATGCCTATGGCTCAATGCCCCACAAACTGGTCCTCGAAACACTGGAGAGGCACCATGTTCCAGCTGCAGTGAGAGAGAGCTCACCCTGGATTACTACAGCGATTTCAGCCTAAGAGTCTCAGCAGGATCAACAACAACTGAGTGGCACAGATTGGAGATGGGAATTATCACAGGCTGCACCATCTCAGTGATCCTGTCCGCTCTGGCGATGAAGATGTTGGTGAAATCTGCAGAACCGGAGTGCAGAGGTCCCAAGTCCAAGTCTGGGATCCGCCAACCGCCCTGACTGTAACCACCGAATCAGTGCCAGGAGGCAGATGGATCTTGACGGGGCTACAGAGGCTAATAGGACGGGCCAGGATGTCATTCAAGCCAAAAAAGTCAAGATCCTTGGTCTTGAAAAGGGGCAGAGTGGAAGACAAGTTCCGCTTCTCTATCGCAGGAACATCAATCCCTACAATCTCTGAGAAGCCGATAAAGAGCTTGGGAAATTTCTTCAACAATAGTCTCAAGGATTCAGCCTCCATCAAGAACACCTGTGAGGAGCTGAAGGGATGGCTGAAAGATGTCGACAAGACGGACCTGCCAGGAAAATGCAAGGCGTGGGTGTATCAGCACGGAATTCTGCCAAGGATACTGTGGCCACTGCTTCTCTATGAGTTCCCGATCACTACCATCTCAGATCTGGAAAGGAGAGTCAGTCGCTACTTGAGGAGATGGTTATGACTGCCGAAGAGCTTGAGCAACATCGCCCTCTATGGAAACACCTGCAAACGGACACTCCTGCAGCTGCAATTCCGCGAATTAGCGGACCCAAAAGTATCTGGGGCAGAGTAGCAGTCAAGACTGGCAGGAAGTGGAGAGCAGAGGCTGCAGTGGAGCCGGCAGAGTCACGACTACGCCACAGAGTCCTGGTGGGAACTGTGGCCATTTTTACAAGGCTCGGGGAAAGGAGCGGAGGCAACTAGTCCAGAATGAGGTGAGAGCAGTGGTGGAGGAGGAGAGATCCAGCAGAGCAGTGGAATTGAGACAGCAAAGCGCCTGGACGAGATGGGAGCAAGTTGCGGAGAGGAAGAGCTTGTGGACTGACCTTTGGCGGGCAGAGCCACACCGCATCAAGTTCTTGGTTCAGGCTGTCTATGATGTACTTCCCAGCCCATCCAACCTGCACTGCTGGGGTTTGGCCGATACACCAGCATGCCCCCTATGCCTATGCTGGGGGAAGGCCGATACCGATGGCGTGACGACCAGGTGATCAAGACCATTGCAGAGAGGATCTGTAGTTGCATCGCCAACTGTCGGAGGTCAAAACCCATGAAGAAAGCCATCAACTTCATCAGAGCTGGGGAGAAGCCAACAACATCAAGAGCAACATCAGGGCTTGTCAATACTGCACAGGACTGGCAGCTGTCAGTGGATATGGGCAGTCAACGGAAGTTTCCTCAGCATGTCGTTAAGAGCACCCTCAGACCTGACATTGTACTGGTGTCAGAGGCAACAAAAAATGTTGTCATGCTGGAGCTCACTGTGCCGTGGGAAGAGCGAATGGAGGAGGCCTTTGAGCGGAAGAGGGAGAAGTATGACAGCCTAGTCAGCGACTGCCACAGACAAGGCTGGAAGGCTACGTGACTGCCTGTGGAGGTAGGGTGCAGAGGCTTTGCTGGACAGTCTCTTTGCAGAGCCTACACTGCACTCGGCATCACAGGAGAGAGAAGGAGAAGGGCCATCCACAACAACACGAAGGCAGCAGAGAAAGCCTCTAGGTGGCTCTGGATAAAGAGGGCAGATCCGTGGTTAGGTGCTGCTGGGGCACAAGCTGAGGCGTCATGAACCTCAGCTGGGCCGCCTGAGAGAGGGTGTATGATTTTGAAAGGCCTGAAATACCCAATAAACTCAGGAAAATCACCGAAGATGTGCCCCAGTTTTGCATCAGAAGATGTATATTTACAACTTCAAAGCGCACAGACGTTTGTGTGCCGCTGCAAAACTCTTGTGGAATCATAATACATTTAATCATCGATACAGTTAAAGTTAAAAGTTAAAGTACCAATGATTGTCACACACACTAGGTGTGGTGAAATTTGTCCTCTGTATTTGACCCATACCCTTGATCACCCCCTGGGAGGTGAGGGGAGCAGTGGGCAGCAGCGGTGCCGCGCCCGGGAATCATTTTTGGTGATTTAACCCCCAATTCCAACCCTTGATGCTGAGTGCCAAGCAGGGAAGCAATGGGTCACATTTTTATAGTCTTTGGTATGACTCGGCCGTGGTTTGAACTCACAACCTACCGATCTCAGGGCGGACACTCTAACCACTGGGCCATTGAGTAGGTCTAGTGATATAGTACATGTGCAATTAAGTGTATATTGCCTTTAACATCAGTACACACTACAAGGAGGATGCTACATAATGTTTTTTTAATTGCTTACTTCATTTTGATGTGTCTTTTTTATTAATGTTGAGTGAAAATAGCAGCATGTTTAGGTTCAAACATACAGTAAGTCATCTCATAGTGTGTTTAAAGCCAGTAAGGCATGTGTTGTTGAGCTTTGGAAATGACAGCGCACAACTGTGGCTTCATCAAAAGTCTGCATGTGTGCCGTGTACACGCATACACTAGACGGAGTTTCGGAACTCTACACTCTGGGCAGTGTTTGCTAAAGTCGGCGTTTTTAAGACAAGAGTATGCGTCTGGCCTAAACGCAGAGATAAGTATGTGTTCATGAAGTATCCGTGTTCGTGTGGATATGGCTTCAGACTGTGGAGGATCTCTTCAACTGTTTTGTCAGTGTCAGGAGTGAAATGTGCCACCTCTGGTTGACTAGCTAGCTGCGGAGTAGCCATTAGTTTTCTGGTAAATAATGCATTTTTAATGCTTGAAAGAATATTGTAAACTTATTGCAATATGATGTAGAAATGAGTTCTAAGGGACTTTTGTTAATCTGTTTACTGTAGCAAACGAAGCACAGGAGTTGTCTTTTTTTTGTAAATCGCATAGTAAAATTGGAGCTTTAACAATTCTGTTTGGCTCTGCGGCCCTCCCTTTTCTGTGCCCAGACTTAGTCTGTATTTCTCCGTGGTGTCTTTTGCCTACTCTTCCCCGTTTTAAACTTGACAGGAGCGATGGTATCCGCAATATTTACAACACTTGATGTTTATGAGTTCAACACATCATCAACATTAGAATACAGGGTGTTTTAAACCTAATCATTTTCACAATAGTGTACATACTGTATGCTGTCATTTATGAATCTTCTTAAAACAACTGCAGACCCAACTACTGGTTTGGGTCTAAAAGACAAGTCGAAGAAAACCCAAACAGTGATTTGATTAAGCATCATCGACAACATTCACGTTTGAAATTGCAAGACCCTTCCTTAGTAATGATTAAATTAAGCGTGTGAACTTGTTCACATGCTGAGTTAGAACAAACATTTCAAAGACAGCACTGAGTTTTTTAGCATTCCTGTCATTAGCTACATCTTTCACCTTCACCTTGTCCCATCCTCGACTCGAGAGTCAGGGGCTGTGGAAGCATTCAGCACAATCTTTCTCAATGTTTCTTTGTCCTTCGACGTGTTGGTACATTCAGCAAGAGACCTCCTTGTCCAGCTCTTCATGTCGTCACTCTATTTCCCTTGTGGTCTTTCCCTAATTCTAGACCCACAGATTTTTCTTTGGAGAATGTGTGTCAAATTATTGTGGATTCTGTTGATATTGTCAAAGTATTGTAGTTTTCCTTGTTAAACCATGGTGCACAGCATCCTTTCTGTCCCCAAATCCTCCAGCACTGAGGTGTTAGTGCGATGTTCTGTCCAGCTGACCCTCAGTAGCTTCCTATAACATATTGAAGGCTTGTACAAAACCCAAAACCAGTTAAGTTGACATGTTGTGAAAATCGTAAATAAAAACAAAATACAATGATTTGCAAATTCCTTTTAAACCTATATTCAATTGAATATACTGTAAAGACAAGCTACTTAACGTTCGAACTAGAAAACTTTATTTTTTGCAAATATTAGCTCATTTGGAATTTGATGCCTGCAACGTGTTTCAAAAAAGCTGGCACAAGTGGCAAAAAAGACTGAGAAAGTTGAGGAATGCTCATCAAACACTAATTAGGAACATCCCATAGGTGAACAGGCTAATTGGGAACAGGTGGGTGCCATGATTGTGTATAAAAGCAGCTTCCATGAAATGCTCACTCATTCACAAACACGGATGGGGCTTCTGATATCTGTATTGTGAACAAATACAGATATCAGGGTGGACACTCTAACCACTAGGCCACTGAGTAGGTTGTGAGTTCAAACCCCGGCCGAGTCATACCAAAGACTAGCCCATACCAAAGACTGGGACCCATTACCTCCCCGCTTGGCACTCAGCATTAAGGGTTGGAATTGGGGGTTAGATCACAAAAAATTATTCCCGGGCGCAGCCACCGCTGCTGCTCACTGCTCCCCTCACCTCCCAGGGGGTGATCAAGGGTGATGGGTCAAATGCAGAGAATAATTTCACCACACCTAGTGTGTGTGTGACAATCATTGGTACTTTAACTTAACTTTAACTTAAACGCGTGAGCAAATTGAACAGTTTAAGAACAACATTTCTCAACGAGCTATTGCAAGGAATTTAGGGATTTCATTCACCATCTACGGTCTGTAATATCATCAAAAGGTTCAGAGAATCTGGAGAAATTACTGCATGAAAGCGGCAGGCCTGAAAACCAACATTGAAGGCCCGTGACCTTTGATCTCTCAGGTGGTACTGCATCAAAAAGCGACATCAGTGTGTAAAGTATATCACCACATGGGCTCAGGAACACTTCAGAAAACCACTGTCAGTAACTACAGTTCGTAGCTATATCTGTAAGTGCAAGTTAAAACTGTGACGGAGACAGAGAGACGATGACGTCGTTAGCTGTCAGCGTGTTTATTGACAACTTTATATGCAAGTGCGGTGTGTAATTAACCCAAATAGATGTGACTAAGTGAGAGACTTATCTGAGCGTGGTTGTCAGAGGGTGTTGAGGGTGCGTGTTGAGATCCAGGCGGAAGTCCAAATAAGGGCAAGGCAGGCTCGAGCATCGGAGGACAGGCGGATGGTCAAGGAGAGGAGCTTGGCGTCGTGGTCAGAAGGAAGGCGTGAGGTCGAAGTCCAGGAAGGCAAGGGGGAGTCCACAGGGGGTCCAAGGTGACAAGACACACAACTCCATGACAAGGAAGGACGACGGGGAGCTGGAGAACGACACAACACAAGAGACGATGAGCACGACGGGGAGAGGGCACAGAGAGAGAGAATGCACATGCAGGAGAGCTAGAGACGTGTGGGCTTACTGTACTGTGTACGACAAGCTACGTACGGGCGTCGGATCTCAGGTTGCGCTGGCTTATGAAGGCTGATCATCACGTACAGGTGCGTTGATTCTCCTGAGGGTCTGCAGCCGCGCGGAAGCGTGCTTGCAGCGGAGAGAGAGCGCCCGAGGGCGTGGCCCGCGGTGCACTCGTCAGGGCACGCAACAGAAGGAGAAGCAGCAAAAGTGTGACCCATAACAGGACCCCCCTTATGCGAGACTCCCGACGAACTTCGGGGTGCCTCAGGGTGAGTTTGGTAAAAATCCTCAATAAGGGAGGGGTCGGCGATTCAAGAAGCCGGGACCCGTGATCTGTCCTTAGGTCCATAGCCCTCCCAGTCCACGAGGTAGACCCATCCTCTTCCTTGTCGTCGGACCTTGAGAATCTCCCTGACGGTCCACACCTGGTCCCCATCCTCGAGGACCCTGGGCGGAGGGGAGTCAGGGGTGGGAGGCGACAGTGAACTTTTGGTTACTGGTTTGACCTGAGACACGTGGAACACCAAGTTGGATCTCATGGAACGAGGGAGGTCCAGGCAAACTGCGGCAGGATTGACCCTTGATCTGACCGTATAAGGTCCAACGAAACGTGGTGCTAGCTTCTGAGAGGATATCGGGAGGTGGAGGTCCTTGGCCCATAGCAGCACCTGCTGTCCGGGCTGATAGTCGGGAGCCGGGATGTGCCGGTTGCCGTTACGACGCAGCTTCTCAGATGCCTTCAATAAGGCAGCGCGGACAGACCTCCACACTTTGCGGCATCGTGTCAGGTGGGCTCGGGTGGGAGGAACTGCCACTTCGATCTCCTGGGAGGGAAATAAAGGAGGTTGAAAACCTTGCCAGCATTCAAAAGGGGACATACCAGTAGCCGCGCAGGTCATGGAGTTAAAGGAGTACTCCACCCATGGAATGACCTTGCACTAGGAGTTGGGCTGTTGAGCAGCCATACAGCGCAGTATGGTCTCCACCCCCTGGTTGGCCCTTTTCGCTTGTCCATTGCTCTGTGGGTGGTAGCCAGAAGTCAGGCTGACCGTGGCTCCGATCCCCTTGCAGAAAGCTTGCCAGACCCGGGAAATGAATTGGGGGCCACGATCAGACACAATTTCGGTTGGGATCCCATGAATTCTAACCACATGCTGAACAAGCAGTTCTGTGGTCTCGGCCGAGGATGGGAGTTTGGGCAAGGATATGAATTGGGCCGCCTTGGAAAACCTGTCGATTATGGTGAGAATTGTGGTGATACCTTTAGAGGGGGGAAGTCCAGTAATGAAGTCAAGAGCAATGTGTGACCAAGGTCGACTCGGGATCGGAAGATGATGTAAGAGTCCAGCAGGAGGGCTGTGGTCTGCCTTGTTCCGGGCGCAGATGCAGCAGGCGGCGATGAACTCGCGAGTATCCGCTTCCATGGAAGGCCACCAGAAGCGGCGTCGAATGAATGATAGCGATCTGTGAATGTAAACAGACTTGAATGTGCCCAGTCGAGTACCTTGCTCCTTAAGGGTTGCGGGACAAAAAGTCTATTGGGGGGTCCGTTTCCGGGACCAGGGTCGGACCGTAGGGCCGTCCTGACCAAGTTACCATCCCGAAGATGCGGTTCGGGGGAAGGATGGTCTCTGCAGTTGGTCTAATGATGCGTTCCTTGGAGAAGATCCACGAAAGAGCGTCAGCCTTGCCATTGCGTGAACTGGGTCTGTAGGTGAGAGTGTAATTGAATCGGCCGAAGAACTGTGACCAGCGTGCTTGCCTGTCATTAAGTCTCTTTGCGGAACGGATGTGAATAAGGTTGCGGTGGTTGGTCAGGACCAGGAACGGATGTTTGTCCCCCTCCAGCCAGTGTCTCCATTCAACCAACGCTTTGTGGACGGCCAACAGTTCTCGGTTCCCTGCATCATAGTTCCTCTCGGCTGGGGTTAGGCGCCTGGAAAAGAATGCACAAGGGTGCAACACATTATTCTCATTAGCTCTTTGGGACAATACTGCCCCAATCCCGGAATCAGATGCATCTACTTCCACCGTGAACGGCTTGTCAGGGTGTACCAGGATGGGAGCGGAACTGAAGCTCCTCTTGAGGCTCAAGAATGCGCTGTCTGCCTCCTTGTTCCAGACGAAAGCTGTATTGGTAGAAGTTAGCGCGTGGAGGGGTGCGGCTACCTTGCTGAAGTCGAGTATGAAGCGACGGTAGAAACCTGCAATGCCTAGGAATCTCCTAAGCTCAGTACGAGTGGTAGGTCGGGGCCAATCCACCACTGCCTTGACCTTCTTGGGGTCGGCTCGGATGTTACCCCTCTCGATGATGTGATCCAAGAAGTTAACTGATGAAGAATGGAACTCGCACTTCTCTGCCCTGACGAAAAGACGATTCTCGAGGAGGCGCTGGAGAACAAGGCGGATGTGCTGTTGATGGTCCTGCAAGTTGTGAGAGAAAATCAGAATATCATCAAGATATACGACCACAAACTTCTCGAGCATGTCTCTCAGCACGTCGTTAACTAGAGTCTGGAAGACGGCTGGGGCGTTGGTCAGGCCGAAGGTCATGACCCGGTACTCGAAGTGACCTAAGTGTGTGTTGAAGGCCGTCTTTCATTCGTCCCCCTTCCTAATCCGGACAAGATGGTATGCATCGGAGATCCAGCTTGGTGAAAATGGTAGCAGGGGCAAGGGGTTAGAAGGAGGAGCTCATGAGTGGTAGAGGATACCGGTTCTTAACCGTGATGAGGTTGAGTTTACGGTAGTCTATGGACGGACGTAGGGATCCATCCTTCTTGCCAACAAAAAATAATCCAGCGGCTACCGGTGATTTTGAGGGGGTGATGATACCAGATGCGAGTGATTCTGTGATGTAGTCCGACATGGCCTTTTTCTCGGGTATGGACAGGTTATACATGTCATGTCTGTGTTGATCATGTTTTTGTTTGGCCATGTGCTGTTTGTTTTTTGGACGCTTTTTAGTTCCTGCTTTCACTCTCTTGTTTTGTCACCATAGCAACCATTAGTTTCACCTGTTTCACATTTTGAGTCACGCACCTGTTTTCACTAATCATGTCACTATTATTTAAACTGATAGTTGCCAAGAAGTCAGCCTGGCGACATCACCCTCTACACACCCTTGTTATTCATGCTGATGATTCATGCTGCTCTTTTTCATGCTCTTTTCTCATTCCAAGTAAGTTTTCTTTATTCGTGCTATAGTTTGCAAGTTTTGTTTCAGTAGTCAAGTTTGTTTCTTTTTGTTTTCATAGCCAAGTTTTTTTTACCTCCGCTGTGAGCGCCTTTTGTTTATACCTTTTGGAGCTTTTGAGTTAAAATATTAAACATGTCCTTACCTTCACGTCGTGTCCGGTCAAGTCGCTTTGCACCACGGGAAAACAAACCACACCATAGTCCAAGTCTTGACAATACAGGTGGCTAGAGGGGAGTACTGCGTTGGGTATGAGATCAATGGCACAGTTGTATGGTCTGTGCGGGGGTAGTGAAAGTGCCTGTTCCTTACTAAATACAGCAGCAAGGTCATGGTAGACAGCGGGAACCCCAGATAGGTCAGATGGGGAAGACTTGAGCTTGGGGTTCTCCGAAACGGGGACTGCTGCTTTGAGGCAGTTAGCATGGCATGCCGTGCTCCAGGCTAGGATCCTCCCTGAAATCTAAGAAATCTGGGGGTCGTGCTGGCGAAGCCAAGAAAGGCCGAGGACAAGAGGAGCGACAGGGGCGTTGAGGATCAACAAGCTAATTTGCTCCGTGTGGTTGCCTGACAGGGTAAGACTGACCAGTGCTGTACGGTGGGGGATGGGTGCCAGGGGATGCCCATCCAGGGCCTGAGCTGGTAAAGGCTTGTCCAGAGGTAGAAGTTCAATCCCGGCTTGACAGGCAAAATCACGGTCCATGAAACTCTCATCTGTTCCAGAGTCCAAATATGCTCCCACCTTCAGTCTTTTAGCCTTCCAAGACAACGTTGCGGGGAAAAGAATGCCAGGGTCACTACTGCTCTGGGGTAAGGTGGTGTGGCTCACAAGTACTCCCTTAACTAGTGAGCCTGATCTTTTGGTCGTGTGGGGCAGGTCTGGATCACGTGACCCGCACAGCCACAGTAGAGGCAGAGGCGCTGCCGGAACTTCCTCTCCCGTTCCTCCGTGGCAAGTCGAGTCCTGCCCAACTGCATGGGTTCCACCCCTCTGGTAGGTGCGGGGGAAAACCCAGACTGGTCCATCAAGTGGGCGCCTTCATCCTGAGCTCTGGCCGCGGTAGGGGAGTAGGAAGCGGTCCGAGTCTCACACGCCGGCCGTCTGGTCCTCTCGCGGGCAGCAAGTCCTCGTTCCGCTGCTCGTTCCTTGAGCCTTTTGTCCATAAGCAGGGCCAGCTGGATGAGGTCATGGTAGGTGGCTGGCCGGTCTCGCAACAATCCGTCCTTGATTTCGTCGTAGAGGCCCCCACGGTAGGCGCTCAACAAGGCCTTGTTATCCCACCCGCTGTCGGCGGCCAGGGTGCGGAACTCGAGGGTGTAGTCAGCTACAGAATGAGAGCCTTGCTGGAGGGAGTGAAGACGTGAGGCGGCGACTCCTCCCTCGGCGGGGTGGTCAAAAACTGCCCTGAACTCAGCGCGAAAAGCAGCAAAGTTCATGCTGAGACTAAGGTTGCAGTCAACAGCTGCCGTGGCCCACTGGAGAGCCCTTCTGGTCAACAGAGAAAAAATAAAGGCTATTTTGGCCCATGTCACACTTCAAAAGCTCTGGGACTAGCGATCTTTGGCTCGCAGGATGAAGGGTGTGACATGGGAGCTGCAGCGGCGGGGGTGGTTTGCTCGGGTGTCGGCGGAGCGGAAGAGCTCGAGGAGATCAAGTCCAGTCGAGCCAACACGCTAGCAAAAGCAGCATCCAGCTTGTTTTCCAGTATGCAAAAGTGCTCTTGGTGCTGCTGGAGTGCCGTGTGCATGACTGCGACACTGGGTACAGGGGAGTCTCGGGAGGTGAGTGGGGTACGCGTCACGTCTTTGCCGTCTGGTTTCTGACATGGCCAGAACGTACTGTGACGGGACAGCGGGAGAAGGAGACGGCAGAGAGACGATGACGTCGTTAGCTGTCAGCGTGTTTATTGACAACTTTGTATGCAAATGGGGTGTGTAATTAACCCAAATAGATGTAATGTGACTAAGTGAGAGACTTATCTGAGCGTGGTTGTCAGAGGGTGTTGAGGGTGCGTGTTGAGATCCAGGCGGAAGTCCAAATAAGGGCAAGGCAGGCTCGAGCATCGGAGGACAGGCGGATGGTCAAGGACAGGAACATGGCGTCGTGGTCAGAAGGCAGGCATGAGGTCGAAGTCCAGGTAGGCAAGGGGAAATCCACAGTGGGTCCAAGGTGACGAGACACAACTCGACGACAAGGAAGGACAACGGGGAGCTGGAGAACGACACAACACAAGAGACGATGAGCACGACGGGGCGGGGGCACAGAGAGAGAGAATGCACATGCAGGAGAGCTAGAGACGTGTGGGCTTACTGTACTGGGTACGAGAAGCTACGTTCTGGCGTTGGATCTCAGGTTGCGCTGGCTTATGAAGGCTGATCGCTCATCACGTACAGGTGCGTTGATTGCCGAGCGTTTGCAGCCGCGAGGAAGCGCGCGGAAGCGCGCTTCCGTGCGCTTGCAGCGGAGAGAGGGCGCCCGTGGGCGCGGCCCGCGGTGCGCTCGTCAGGGCACGCGACAGAAGGAGAAGCAGCAGAAGTGTGACCCATAACAAAAACTCTACTATGCAATGCGAAAGGCATTTATCAACCACCACCCAAAAACGCCACCAGGTTCGAGCTCATCTAAGATGGACTAATGAAAAATTGTAAAAGTGTTCTGTGATCTGACGAGTCCACATTTCTAATGTGTTTTTGGAAACTGTGGACGTTGTGTCCTCCGGAACAAAGAGGAAAAGAACCATCCGGATTGTTATAGGTGCAAATTTCAAAAGACAGCATCTGTGATGGTATGGAGGTGTATTAGGCTTGGGTAATTTACACATCTATGAAGGCACCATTAATGCTGAAAGGTACATACAGGTTTTGGAGCAACATATGTTGCCATCCAAGCAACATTATCATGGATACCCCTGCTTATTTCAGCAAGACGTGTGGCTTAATAGTAAAATAGTGCGGGTACTAGACTGGCCTGCCTGTAGTCCAGACCTGTCTCCCATTGAAAATGTGTGGCGCAATATGAAGCCTAAAATACCACAACGGAGACCCGGGACTGTTGAACAATTTAAGCTGTACATCAAGCAAGAATTTCAAATAATTCTACCTGAAAAGCTTAAAAAATTGGTCTCATCAGTTCCCAAACATTTACTGAGTGTTGTTAAAAAGAAAGGCCATGTCACACAGTGGTAAAAATGTTCCTGTGCCAACTTTTTTGCAACGTGTTGCTGAAATTAAATTCTAAAAAAATAAGTTTCTCAGTTCGAACATTAAATATCTTGTCTTTGCAGTCTATTCAACTGAATATAAGTTGAAAAGGATTTGCAAATCATTGATTCTGTTTTTATTTAGGAATTACACAACGTGCCAACTTCACTAGTTTTGGGTTTTGTATCTTCTGTAGATCCTTCGAATGCAGTGTCCAATTTCGTAGCCGTACGTCACTACGGGCCTTACCAAAGCCTTTAAGATCCTCAGCTTGGTAGACATCCATAGAGCTCTGTCCCTCCAGATGACATACAGCGAACCGAAGCCTGTCTGTGCTCCTCTTCAGCGTGGTTTTTTTCTCAGGGCTGCTTCTCGCTGTTTCGTTGATTATGGCTGACAGGTATTTGAAGGTGGACACCTGTTTCAGCTGGACTGCCTGGCAAAAGATTTTCAGTTCTACAGGTTATTTCCTTGCTGCCATGACCTTAGTCTTCTTAGTGCTGATCTCCAGACCGTACTCCATGGAGACAGTATTTACTCGGTCCAGTAGTTCTCACAGTCTTTTCCGTGAAGTCGCAAGTTGGTAGAGTGGCTGTGCCAGCAATCGGAGTGTTGCTGGTTACTGGGGTTCAATTCCCACCTTCTACCTTCCTAGTCACGTTCGTTGTGTCCTTGGGCAAGACACTTCACCCTTTGCCTCTGATGGCTGCTGGTTAGCGCCTTGCATGGCAGCTCCCGCCATCAGTGTGTGAATGTGTGTGTGAATGGGTGAATGTGGAAATACTGTCAAAGCGCTTTGAGTACCTTGAAGGTAGAAAAGCGCTATACAAGTATAACCCATTTATCATTTATTTATAATTAAAATTAAGATATCATCTGCAAATCTTACATTGTTTATGATCCTCCCGTTGATGATGCCACCAATCCATGAGAATTTGCCTGCAGGCTCTCATCCCTACTTCCGAGTATCAATCAATCAATCAATCAATGTTTATTTATATAGCCCTAAATCACAAGTGTCTCAAAGGGCTGTACAAGCCACAACGACATCCTCGGTACAGAGCCCACATACGGGCAAGGAAAAACTCACCCCAGTGGGACGTCGGTGAATGACTATGAGAAACCTTGGAGAGGACCGCATATGTGGGTAACCCCCCCCCTCTAGGGGAGACCGAAAGCAACGGATGTCGAGTGGGTCTGACATAACATTGTGAAAGTCCAGTCCACAGTGGATCCAACACATCAGCGGGAGTCCAGTCCACAGCGGGGCCAACAGGAAACCATCCCGAGCGGAGACGGGTCAGCAGCGCAGAGATGTCCCCAACCGATGCACAGGCTAGTGGTCCACCCGGGGTCCCGGCTCTGGACAGCCAGCACTTCATCCATGGCCACCGGACCTATGCAACTCCCCCTCGCAAGGGACAGGGGAGAAGAGGAGAGAAGAAAAGAAACGGCAGATCAACTGGTCTAAAAAAGGGGGGGTCTATTTAAAGGCTAGATTATACAAATGAGTTTTAAGATGGGACTTAAATGCTTCTACTGAGGTAGCATCTCTAACTGTTACCGGGAGGGCATTCCAGAGTACTGGAGCCCGAATAGAAAACGCTCTATAGCCCGCAGACTTTTTTTTGGCTCTGGGAATCACTAATAAGCCGGAGTTCTTTGAACGCAGATTTCTTGTCGGGACATATGGTACAATACAATCGGCGAGATAGGCTGGAGCTAAACCGTGTAATATTTTATACGTAAGTAGTAAAACCTTAAAGTCGCATCTTAAGTGCACAGGAAGCCAGTGCAAGTGAGCCAGTATAGGCGTAATATGATCAAACTTTCTTGTTTTTGTCAAAAGCCTTGCAGCCGCATTTTGTACCAACTGTAATCTTTTAATGCTAGACATAGGGAGGCCCGAAAATAATACGTTACAGTAATCGAGACGAGACGTAACGAACGCATGAATAATGATCTCAGCGTCGCTAGTGGACAAGATGGAACGAATTTTAGCGATATTACGGAGATGAAAGAAGGCCGTTTTAGTAACACTCTTAATGTGTGACTCAAACGAGAGAGTTGGGTCGAAGATAATACCCAGATTCTTTACCGAGTCTCCTTGTTTAATTGTTTGGTTGTCAAATGTTAAGGTGGTATTATTAAATAGATGTTGGTGTCTAGCAGGACCGATAATCAGCATTTCCGTTTTCTTAGCGTTGAGTTGCAAAAAGTTAGCGGACATCCATTGTTTAATTTCATTAAGACACGCCTCCAGCTGACTACAGTCCGGCGTGTTGGTCAGCTTTAGGGGCATGTAGAAGTTGAAACAGATTGGAGAGCCCAGGCCTCCCTGCCGTACACCTTTTTTAAAGTCAAACCTGTCAGTCTCACTGATGCCTGTTGACATCTGTAGAGCTGACTTAGTGAGTTGATTATATACTTGGGGACTCCTATTATTTCCAAGACACTCCAGAGCGTTTTGTACCTTACTGAGTTAAAATCATTTTTATGGTCTATGAAAGACATAAAAAGCTGTACATTACTTTGCCATGCTTTTAACATTAGAATCCTGATATAAAATATTTGGTCCGTAGTTCCGACCTTCTTCCTGAAGCCCTTCTGTTCCTCTGTGATTTCTTGATCTGACACCTTTTTCATACGGTTTAAAATGATGCGCAGTGGAATTTTGCTAGTATGACTTATCAGGGAGCTGGTACGATACTCTGAACGGTAGTACCTGGCTTCTTGGGGATAGTGATGACACTTCTTGATCTTGAGCCTGAGACTTGCCGCCATTTATGGTCTGATCTGCAGTCTGATCAGTGGTATGCTTGACAGTGGATGACACTGTTTCGCCATCTCTTGCTGATCAGGATGTAGTCGATCTAGTTCTTGTACAGTCCTCCTGGGGACATCCATGTATAGCGCCACTTCACATGGTGTGTTTGTGATAAACTGACCATAGTCTTGGTAGAACTCCACCACCGGTTACACTCACTCGTTGGGTGATCCCAGGCCATAGGGTCCACAAACATCTTCTTTAAGCCTGTCACTTGTGACCATGGCAATGTCCTGGCTTGGACACTCCGACAGTAGCTGTTGGATTTGTTCGTAGGACATTAGGTAGCCTTTTGGTTATGTCAGAGACAGTGGCACTTGGGTAGCTGCAGGTAACTATTAATACAGTACACGTATATACACTACATATACAGTACAGTCTACTGATTACTCATTATGGGAACTGACTGCCAGATTAATTTTCAGGAGCAAAATCTACATTAAGAGAATGTTGTGATATTTCAGCAATTTGGACGCTATAGATCCTTGAAGAAGGCTTGATTGCAAAGTGCAATCAGGTGAGGGATTGTTGATTTTGCTCAGTGAGTGGAAGCCTTGTTCATTTACAGCAAGAATGAACTCACATGAAGGACAAACTATTTCAGACATGTTCTATAGAAAACAAAAACAATGAAAATATGTTAAATATGTAATGTATCATATTGAAACTGTTGGAAATAAACTTCTACCAAACCTAACCAAACCAAAAGAAGGGCTTTTGTGATTTTTAGCAAGTGAGGAGTAAGTGAGGAAAAGACGCATGACCCAAAGGCAGAGCAATGAATGAGTTAAGTGAATGGATCTATTGTTCTATTAGGTGTGCTAGAACAGTGCTACAAGTGAATGGATGCCTAAAGGTTAAACATTAGACAATTTCTCATTTTTGCTACGATACCCCCTAAGGTACACATTAATGCTTTAGTTATGGACTTGAGCGTAAAAGCTCTTGAGGTAATGCATACATTTTGCTTGGTATGCAAATGCACTGTTTGAGCTGCCTCTACGTGGAAAGGAGTGAATAGTCAGTAAACTTGATATAATGCAATGCCACTGGTCTTCCGACCCACATTAGTGCACACACACACAGTCAAGTACTGTAAAGTGTGCACGTGTGTGTGTGTGTTCACACAAAGCAGTTACATATGTGCCACGCTTCATTTCTGCACTGTTGCATCTGTTCGTGTCACAACTTTGCAAATGCGTTTGCCGTGGGGACACAAGCACTGAATTTGCACAAATTATTTTCTCAGCCACTTGGTTGGAAGAGTGGGTTTTGAAATGATAATGAATCTGTGGGCCTGCAGCTCCCACGTGCCACAAGTGTCGAGAGTGGAAACGAGAAGGTATAAAAGAAGGCGGCACTGAAAAACAGCAGAATTCCTTTTCGTCGACTGGGGAAAAAAACTCCAGTCCTCACTATAGTGACATATAAAGTAACAATAGAAAACATACAACCAATATGTAGACTCATTTGGTATGTGAGCAAATTTTAATCACGTCCAACACAAAGCTGAATAATATGTTCACTTTTGGTACTAACTTAACAATATAGTTATTTTTCTGGTAGTCAAACGATTCAGCTCTAGATTGTACAATTATTAGGTACACCTCTTAATATGATGCAATTATGTTCTCCATCTCTTCAAACTACAATAATACAAATATTTTTTTATTCATACAGTACTTCTCTATCAAAAGTAAAGTTTGTTAACCATGCAGGGGGTCTTTTTTTATTTTGTTTTACCTCCGACAGAATGTTATGTATTTGCTTTTGGTTTGTTTGCTTGATTGTTAATAGTTCATAAGGTTATGGGCAGATGTTGATGAAACTTTCAGGAGATGTCAGCTGGGATAAGGAATAAGTAAATACACTTCGTTGTGGCTTGTGCAGCCCTTTGAGACACTCGTGATTTAGGGCTATATAAGTAAACTTTAATTGATTGATTGATTGATTGATTGATTGATTGATTGATTGATTGATTGATTGATTGATTGATTTTGGGGCAATTCGGATCACTGTCTGGACTAAGTTTAGATTTTAAAGGATTTTTTACTATGCTTTACTTTTTGTTCTTTAAAAAAAGAAGGAAATCATGATGACAGATCATGAAATACACAATATAGTAGTGCAGAAAACATATTTCATACCTGATATGAATTGTACACGACACAGACAAAATGTTCGATCGCTCTGAGCATTCAAATCAATCAATCAATCAAAGTTTATTTATATAGCCCTAAATCACGAGTGTTTTCAAAGGGCTGCATAAGCCACAACGACATTCTCGGGTCAGATCCCACATCAGGGCGAGAAAAAACTCAGCCCAATGGGATACAATGAGAAACCTTGGAGGGGACCGCAGATGCCGCAAAAGTCTAGCAGCCGCATTTTGTACCAACTGTAATCTTTTAATGCTAGACATAGGGAAGCCCGAAAATAATATGTTACAGTAATCGAAACGAGATGTAACGAACGCATTAATAATGATCTCAGCGTCGCTGGTGGACAAAATGGAACACATGTTAGCGATATTACGGAGATGAAAGAAGGCCTTTTTAGTAACACTCTTAATGTGTGACTCAAACGAGAGAGTTGGGTCGAAGATAATACCCAGATTCTTTACCGAGTCGCCTTGTGTAATTGTTTGGTTGTCAAATGTTAAGGTGGTATTATTAAATAGGTGTCGGTGTCTAGCAGGACCGATAATCAGCATTTCCGTTTTCTTAGCGTTGAGTTGCAAAAAGTTAGCGGACATCCATTGTTTAATTTCATTAGGATGGCCTCCAGGTGACTACAATCCGGCGTGTTGGTCAGCATTCAGTTTTCTCCAGACTTCAAGCATGTTTTATGGCTGTAATCCACTTGGGTCGTCTTTTCGGATTTCTCGGAATGAGGTCAAAAGGATCTCACTTCTTCTCATTTGTTTTGACAACTTGACACACAACGTACTAATAATGACAGAAAAACTAAGTTACACACATTTTTTCCTGCCAATAAGGCATTTGTCTTGATTCCACGTGGTACATGTCCTGCAGCGCTTTTCTTCATTAGGGCTGACTTCAATATGAAATAATTGTGTTATTAGTGTGTCGTTTTGGAGTAGCTGTCTGCAACTCAGTGTTGGGGTTCGGGAGGAAAATGGAGAATTACTATAAAAAACAATGATATGATAGACATATGTCTTTTAGAACGTGTACAATCAGTAGACATGCATGAATGGCCGTTCAGATGTTGCAATGTCAACAAGTGTCACCTGGATTTGATTCATATCACAGCACTCGTAATTTCATCTAACATGTCCAGATTAATTTTAATCTTATCTGATCTCTTAATACGCTGATGACAAATCTTCACACTTTGGCACAAGTCTTGAAGTGCTCTTCTTATCTTTGCAGCCTTTGTGAGTTATTGATAAAGCTCTCTATATAGTGAAGACAAAGTTCTTGATGAAGCATCTGGTGAGTGTGTAAAGCTGAGGTCAATTGTGATGTTTCCATACCCTTAACCGTTCAAAGTCAGGCGACGTCAGACAGTCTTGATGTGTAATCATCAATAAAAACATAAACACACACACACAGGTTGAAGGGTGAAGTGCTGAGTCACATGGAATGATTTCACAAACACTCTTACACACATGAGGAGAGATTAGCTGTGTAAAAAACACCTTGCTTTGGTTGACCTTATCTTCAAGCGATGATACACAACTGTGGTTGGCTGTCACATGTTTGTGTACACTGCGTGACAAGGAAGACGAGGCAGGTTGTAGACTCCAGCGCTATATAACAACAGAAGAGGGAACTAAGCTAAGCATCATCAACATGACCGTGACGAGTGGTGTATCAGAGGAGGCCAAGCCGGAGCAGGTGACCCTCCATCCCCTGAGAGGAAGAGTTGAACAGGAACCGCTGTGCATCTTTGGTACGGGGGACTTGGGCCGCTCCCTGGGTCTGCGCCTGCTCCAGACGGGCTGCAGGGTGGTGTACGGCAGCCGCAGACCTCACAGCTGCGGCCCTTTGCCCGAAGGAGCTGAGGTAAAACGCACGAGGGTGCTTAGCAGCTATCAACAATAACAGATGTTTGTGCAAGTAAATCACGCTTGTTTGCGGCGCGCAGGTGATGAGCCATGAGGCAGCGGCCAAGGCGGCGCGACTCATCTTCATTTGTGTTCACAGAGAACATTACACATTCATGGAGACGCTGGCGACTTATCTGAAAGGAAAGGTAAATGGATGTTGTCTCTAATGGTGCAATACATCTACTATTGAGTTAGTGGCTGAACAGCATTATTTCATTGTACACAAACAACTATGATTAGTGTGCAGGGTTTTCACTGTAATCATTCAGGATGCAAAATCTACATTCCACAGTATTAGGTGTGTCTATGTAAGAGACTAATGTGTCAAAAATAAACGATTCCTTTGCAAAATACCTCAGCTGCCACAGATACATCCATTAAACAATACATTCTGTTTTGCATCACAGTGCACCATATATGTTTTTAATATGCTTACCCTTAGTACGGGGGTCAGCAACCCGCGGCTCTTGATCCGCATGCAGCTCTTTAGTACCGCCCTAGTGGCTCCCTGGAGCATTTTAAAAAATATATTGAAAATAGAAAAAGATGGGGAAAAATATTTTTTTTGTTTTAGTATGTTTTTTGTTTGAGGACAAACATGACACAAACCTTCCCAATTTTTAGAAACCCCACTGTTTAATGTGTGTGTGTATGCTCCTCTGATGAGAGCATTTGGTGAACATCGTTTTGTTCTACTAATTTCGGCGGTTAGTTGTGTCACAGTCCATAGTGTGGACTGTGACACAACAGTTTGTTTACATTTTGTCCACCAAACGTTGTATACTGTGCGTGAATACACAAATGTAAACTTTGTTGATGTTATCGACTTGTTGGAGTGCTAATCAGGCATGTTTGGTCAGTGCATGACTGCAAGCTAACCAATGTTAGCATGTTATTTAGGCTAGCTGTATGTATGTATATATTGCATCATTATGCCTTATCTGTAGGTATATTTGAGCTCCTTTAATATCCTTTACATTATCTGTATGTAATATTGGCTGCATTTCAGATAGTTGTTTGTGTGCCATGTTGTTCCAGACCACAGCAAACATTTCCTAGCTTGCAAATATTATAATACATCTATTAAAAGAAGACAGCCTGCCATTTCCTTTAACTTAGACACATCTACATGTAGCCGGATTGAGTCTGCGTTGTGTATTGCTGGTGTTGCTTTGAAGACAAGGGGACTCGGTGGTTGCCTTTAGCCGAAACAGGTGGCATATTTATTGCTGTATGAAATACACAGGAAATAATGCAGCAGCATTAACACACGAGTCTGCAGCACACCAGTCTCCTCACGGCATGTCTCAACAGCAAGTGAGTTTAAATGACCAGAAATGCTATATAAAACATTCACAAATGTCACAAAACCTATACATCACAATTAAAAATACACTGAACATTAATACACCACAGTCAAATATTTTATACAATAGGAAAATAAACAATAAATTAAAACAGTACAGAAAAATAGAATAAAGTTTTGGGAGCAACAGAAACATACCTGTATGAAATACACAGGAAATAATGCAGCAGCATTAACACACGAGTCTGCAGCACACCAGTCTAAAATGGAGGGAAAACTTCAATGAAGTGCCGCAGCCACTGTGTGTGAGTGAGAAGTGCTACCGAACAGTACACTAGCAAAACGTTTGCTAACACACTCAAACTCTGAGCAAAACAAGTGTACATGAACATGTCAGCAACATTAGCAGCACAAGAGTAACTTATAACCTCGTTTCACAGTTACATTCTCTTTAAAACACGAGAGCAGAGAAAAACACTCACCTCCTCACGGCATGTCTCAACAGCAAGTGAGGAAGACAACGTCACTACCGGAAGAAGGTGGGACTTCAAAATAAAATGACAAATGCTCCCAAAACGAACTATTTGCTGAAAAAATTACAAAATAAAAGTGACAATGAATACAATAGAGCAATCATATAAAACGTGAGGGAATTTTGGTGGAATGCATAACATATATATTATATACCTGCTACATACACCCCTCCTGAATTACACCAAAATCCTGAGCAGCTAACTGGACATGACCAGTAACACTGGGCCATACGCAAAGGTTTACATTAAGATCTAATCTTCACATTCAGCTTGAGAGCTACCTGACAAAAAGGTTTAGAGAAATCAAAGGGTTGTGCAAGCCCTAGTCCCTCCTAGAATCGCCTGGTGCCGTGTACACCAAACTACCCGGCCCACTTTACTCTTAAGCCACACCTGCAAGGATACACACTAAGTACCATCTTACAGCGGCAAAGTGCAAAACAAAATAAAAACAACAATACAAGACACAATATCCCAGGACAAAAATGAAAAACACAAGACAACCCTTTAGAACAGAATAGGGCAAGAAGACGCAAAGATTACCAACCAAATGAGTTTAAAAACCCTCCATGATAATCGGCGTCTGAGCCATTGTCTCTACTAGGCGGCTGACCCTCTTAACAACCCTGCCAGCACGTGTTCTAAACACACCGCCTTCTTGTGTGGATGCCTGGCTTACTCGACCCCGTACCCCAACTGGCACTGTAACTGGTTGAAATGACTGGATACTACTTGCATCAATCACTGATACTGTATCTGGTGCAACTGACCGGTCTATCTCTGTATCAGAAGAGTCTTGCTCCATATCAGACTGGGCTGCATCCATAGACACTCCGTCACAGGGTTGGTGACTGGCGGATTCTTCAGCCCCGCTCAATACCCATGCACTCGTCCTATCCTCCAAACTCTCCCCCTCCAAAGAGTCGATGATATCCTCCATTTGACACTCATCCTCTGAATCATCAAGACTGTCCTCAGTTCCTGAACATGTCTCCATCAGCAGACTCTATGGGCAGGAAGCTGATGTCCAGGATAAGGTTGCGATGTACCACTTTCGTTTTTCCTTTGTCATCTTCCAACTTTTAGACATGAGTCTGCGGGTTGCTGTCCATGACAGTATAGACTGGTGGTTCCCACTTGTCTGCAAGTTTCTTCTTTCCCTTCTCGCCTTTGTTGGCGAGGAGTACTCGGTCTCCCACATTTAGGTAAGTCCCCTTGACCTTCCGATTGTAACCTCTGGCTTGCGTGTCTTGTTCTTTGATAGCATGCCTTTGTGCGATGCCGGCTGCTTCATGGAGGTAAGACATAAGAGATGTTACATAGCTGTCATAGTCAACGACCACCGGGTCATGTAGGACCCGTTTGAACATCACATCAACGGGGAGCCTCGGAACCCGCCCAAACATGAGATGAAAAGGCGCGTATCCAGTTGTTTCATGCACCGTTGCATTATATGCAAATGTCAGGGTCTGGATTTGCTGGGGCCACTTGGCCTTATCTTTCAGCGACAACGAACGCAGCATATTCCCAAGAGTCCTGTTAAATCTCTCGGTCCCTCCGTTCCCCATGGGGTGGTAGGCTGTAGTGTGCGACTTGGAGACTCCTGATAGTTTAAGCAGCTCCGCAATAAGTTCACTCTCAAAGTTGGCACCTTGATCTGTGTGGATGCGTCTTGGAAACCCGTATACACAGAAGACATTATCCCATAACTTTTTGGCAACCTGCTTCGCCTGTTGGTTTGCACAGGGAAAGGCATGGGCCAACTTTGTGAAGTGGTCCGTCAGGACAAGAACGTCCACTGAACGCTGCTTGCTATCCTCTGCACTCCATAAATCCAAGCACACTAGTTCCATTGGAGCCGAGGTCCTGATACTCTCAAGTGGAGCTCTGGCGGAAGGATCTGGTGTCTTGGCCAGGATGCACCTCTGACAACACTTGATGTAGTCTTTAATTTGATGCTCCATTCTAGGCCAAAAGAAGCGTAGTCTTGCCAGGTAAATTGTTCTTGCCTGCCCTTGATGTCCGGCCAAGTCATGCACACCGCGCAAGGCCTTTTCTATCAGGCTCTTGGGCAACACAAACTGATGCCTCTTCTGTTTGCTCATGGAATCTTTGGCGACTCTGTAGAGCACCCCATCAATAACTTTAAGCCTCTCCCACTGTCTGATAAGGACCAGGGCACTCGTGTCCAGACCATCCTTCTCTCGCCTTGAGGGCCTCCTCTGCCGATTGATAAATGGCATGACTCTAGAAATGCCTGGGTCAAGCTCTTGACTTTTCCGGAGCTCTTCGACGGAAAAGACAGGTAGCAGATCGTGTCCCGGTGAAACAAGGTTCAGAATGGACTGAACCAATTCTGTCACTCTGGACTCTGTAGCTGCCCCCCAGTGGTCGTGAGAATCAAGAACAGCCTTCACAATGTCGCCTTCCAGAGATGGGGGACAACGGGATTGAGTTGCACCTCGTTTTGTCCTCTTCATCTGGTGACACTGGACTTTTAAACGGAAGACATCCTGAACTCCATGTTCTCCAAATCCATCAGGTTCGGCAAGCAGATTGCTGTAGGACTCTGAGACTAGTCTATTCCCAATGGTCTTAGCAAATGGGTCCCTGCTGAGAGCGTCAGCCACTTTGTTCTTGGTTCCTGCAATGTGCTTCAGACTGAATGTGTATGGAGCAAGCTTTGCAACCCATCGCTGTTCGCAGGCGTCGAGTTTGGGCTTAGTCATTATGTATGTGAGTGGATTGTTGTCGGTCCATACTGTGAAGGAATTACCCTTCAGCCAATGGCTGAATTTGTCACACACACTCCACTTCAGCGCCAAAAACTCGAGCCGATGAGCTGGATAATTTTTCTGAGAACTGCTTAGGGTCTTACTTGCAAATGCTATGGGCCGCGCTTTACTTTCACCAGCCGGTACTTGTGACAATACTGCACCAAGCCCGTCCAAGGAAGCATCAGTCGACAGAATCATGGGACGTGGGAAGTCAGGATGTGCAAGGACCACACAGTCCAGCAAACTCTCTTTAAGACTGACAAAGGCGACGTCACACTCTGGAGTCCAGTCATCAGGTTTGAGTTTCCTGAATGTTCCTGCCTTCCCGTTTACTTTTTTCTTTCCTCTTCTCTTTTGACCAGCAGTTAGAGCAAAGAATGGCTTGGCTATGGAAGAGCAGTTGAGGATGAAATGCTGGTAGAAAAACACCATGCCTAAAAAGGATTTGATCCTTCGCACTGAAGGTGTACATCCGTCATCTTCCATGAGATTAGACCTTGACATACTGGATATGACTTCTACCTTCGCAGGGTCCACGGCCACTCCACTTCCATCTACGATGTGACCCAGAAACTTGACGGATGATCGCAACAGGTGACATTTTTTGGGACTCAACTTCAGGTTGTGGTCTCGCAGGCGCTGGAATACGACCTCCAGTCTCTGTAGGGCCTCCTCTTCAATCGCTGCAAATACGAGCAGGTCATCTAAATAACATAACAGGCTACTGAAATTCAGATCCCCAAATATACACAGCATCATGCGCATGAAAGAGGCCGGACTATTGCACAGTCCTTGCGGCATCCTGTTATACTCATGCAGGCCTAGCGGTGTTGTAAAGGCCGTGTATTTTTTGTCCTCTTCAGCCATGGGGATGTTGTAGAAGCCGGACGTTAAGTCCATGGTACTGAAGTAGGTATTCCCTCCCAAGGAAGCCAAGCAATCTGACTGGTGTGGAAGGGGATGGGCGTCCTTGAGTGTTATCGCATTCAACCAGCGGAAATCGGTGCAAATCCTCAAGTTTCCATCCTTTTTCCATACCATCAGTAACGGTGAGGCATAGTCACTAACAGACTGCCGAATGATCCCTTGCTCCTCCATTTCTGTCAAGACTTGACGTAGCTTGTGGTAGTGAGCGGGGGGTACTCTCCGGTAAGTAAGGCGGAATGGCCGGTCATCGGTAAGTCGAATGCGGTAGACAAAGCCCTTCGCTTCACCACAGTCCATTTCGTGCTTGGAGAAGACATCGTTGTAACACTCGAGCAGCCGCACTAACTTTTCCTTTCCTGCGTAGCTAGTCTGACAGGGCTCTATGTCAAGGTTGCCAAGGCCAACATCTCGTAGTCTCTGTTTGAGATCTGAAGGACTGATTGGTGTGTGGTGTTTGCCTGTTAGAGTTTTGTCAATTTGACAAGAGCCTTGGAGGAGTTCAAAATCTTCCACAGCTAAACAAGGGGACACATCTGCCAACTTACAGTTCCTCTTCAGTGTAACTGGTCTATCAGACAGGTTGGTGACCTTCATGGGGACCCACCTATCACCCCACAGAGGTGTCACAACACAGCCAATCATGATGTTACGTGGCATGGACCTGGATGAGGTCGGCTCAACCAACACAGTGCTTCCTGGTGACATGGCCGTATCGTTAGGCAACTTGCCCCAGACGAGGTTGTTCTTGCATCGCTAAAAGTGTTACTGACTGCTTGAGCTTGACTGTGCCAATCTTGTCTGGTAGCTCTTTACCCCTCCAACGAGATGTATTTGCCATGAGGTCCAAGAACTGTTCACACTCTGGGGATGACAAAGGACTGCAAACAGAGATAAGCCGCCAGTAATCATCACTGTTCTTCAACTGGTGCATGAGAAACTTAATCACATTTGTGCCGATGATGAGATCATCTCGCTGGCCTGGCACCACCAGAACTGGAACGATACAGCTAATCCCATACACCTTCAGTTCAACCTCATACATACACTTCGGTTTAGTGAGTTTTCCTCCACACCCAATTAAAACCACTGCCTGTGTCATCAGTTTTGGTCCTAACAAGACTTTTTCACTCAGCATCTTTCCTTCTGCTTCTTCACTGAAAGTACAGGCCATGGAACCTGAATCAAGCATTCCTTGCAACTGGAACATATTATTCACATTAACTGGAGTATAGAACAGTTCATTATATGGCTCAACTCTATGCGTGTTCTGTGCTATTATCTTCACATCAGCCGGTGCTGCACTGCTCACTTTCAAATAACACTGTTCAAATTCACTGTCACTTTTGAGGGATTGATTGTCCTCACCCACACGTCCCCTCTCCCAATGCGGGTCAGTTAGTTTAAACCCTGCTGCTCTGGAGGTGGATGTGCAGCTTGATCCTCCCGTCCGGGAGTGTAGCTTGGACATTCTCTCTTTAAATGGCCAGGCTTAAAGCAAGACAAACACAGGTAGTCCCGCCTGCAGTGCACTAAAGTGGTGTGTTCCACAGACTTGCACACCTTGCAGGGTTTTCTCTGTGACTGGTCAAACGGGCGCTGTCTATACATTGGCTGATTTTTCAGAGCCAGCGCCTGGCTGTTCTGGGCGAGTGTGCGGTCAAGCAGACCAATCAGAGTCTTTAGACAATTATCATCAACCTGAGGCGTAAACTTGGCACTCACTTCGGCCTGGACAGGAGGCAACTCTGGGTAGCTATGTGTAGACACCTCCTCAGACACAGGAGTTTGAATATGAGCAGTCACATGTCTTGCTGGTGCAAGACAGTTTGTTCTGGTGTTCAGCTGTTCTCTCATGTCGATCTGGTAACGGTCAACGTGCTCCTGTATTTCACCAGCAGTCCATCTCTCTGGTGCTTTGAACCGCAGCACTGCAGCAAGGGAGGGATCGGGACAATATTTGACAAACATCATTGTTACCTCTCGACGAGGATCATCAATATGCCGCCCCTGCCTGCTCAAGCCCTCCTCAGCTGCATCAACAGCTTTGTTAAGGCGGATCCAGTATTCGACTGGGTTCTCTCCTGTTACAGGCACAGTGCTATAAAAGTCTGCAAGAGGCATACTGGAACATGACACACCACTAAAATGCTGTTTCAGTAAGTCAGTAATAACTTTTGGGTTGTCATGAGGCATCAGTGATGGATTGCTACGGAGTGTTATCTTTACAATGTCTCTAGCTTTCCCCATCAATCTAGACAACATCTCCTGATGCTGCTCTTCTAGACGTATGTTCCTTTTTCTCAAGTATGTGTCCATTAGCTCTTCCCATTCATGTACTGAGAGCTGGTCGGACCCATCCCCTCTGTACACAGGAGGCTCCCTCACATCGGACTGCATGACTAATTTCACACCAGTCAGGTTAAGCGGGGAGTCAACTATTGACTGACCTGCACCTGAGTTCTGAACTCGTGCTTGATCGCCTTCAATTGTCTGACTCTCTCCCTTTAACTGAGCTGATATGGACTGTCCTACTTGCTGGGCGATGTGTGTGATGAGGTCACTCAAAGCTGGGTCACTCCTGTCTGGTACATTAACTGAATGGGTGGAGCTGAGCGCTGGTGATCCCACAACACCTGGACTTGTGACTGGAGAATTAGACAGCTGCGCCCCCCTCCCAAAACCAGCAACGGGAGAGTTAAACATATGTGCCCCCCTCCCAAAACCAGAAATTGGAGTGTTAAACAGCTGTGCCCCCCTCCCAAAACCAGAAATTGGAGTTCGAACAGCTTTCCCATTTACAACATTGGATTCCATCTTTCAAAATAGTTTAGTTGATGTCAACAAAAATTAAAAAAATATATAACTATTGATTTACATTAACAAATGGAAAGTGCTTTTTTTTTTCCTTATCGTTCACTTGACACTTCACTTTTTTTTCTTTTTTTTTAAATGCCTTTTTAACTTTCCATGAAGAAAAAAAATACCAAATCCCCTTATTAGATACTGCAGCAGCATTAACACACGAGTCTGCAGCACACCAGTCTCCTCACGGCATGTCTCAACAGCAAGTGAGTTTAAATGACCAGAAATGCTATATAAAACATTCACAAATGTCACAAAACCTATACATCACAATTAAAAATACACTGAACATTAATACAACACAGTCAAATATTTTACACAATAGGAAAATAAACAATAAATTAAAACAGTACAGAAAAATAGAATAAAGTTTTGGGAGCAACAGAAACATACCTGTATGAAATACACAGGAAATAATGCAGCAGCATTAACACACGAGTCTGCAGCACACCAGTCTAAAATGGAGGGAAAACTTCAATGAAGTGCCGCAGCCACTGTGTGTGAGTGAGAAGTTTTTTGATTGATTGAGACTTTTATTAGTAGGTTGCACAGTGAAGTACATATTCCGTACAATTGACCACTAAATGGTAACACCCAAATAAGTTTTTCAACTTGTTTAAGTCGGGGTCCACTTAAATTGATTCATGATACAGATATATACTATCATATATAATATCATCATAATACAGTCATCACACAAGATAATCACATTGAATTATTTACATTATTTACAATCAGGGGTGTGGGGAGTGGGGGGGGTTGGACATCAAGTAGTGGACATAGAGAGAGAGAGAGAGAGAGAGAGAGAGAGAGAGGGATCAGAAGGCATAAGAAAAAGAAAAAGTATCTGCATTTGATTGTTTACATTTGATTATTAGCAATCTGGGGAGGGTGTTAGTTTAGGGTTGTAGCTGCCTGGAGGTGAACTTTTATTGCGGTTTTGAAGGAGGATAGAGATGCCCTTTCTTTTATACCTGTTGGGAGCGCATTCCACATTGATGTGGCATAGAAAGAGAATGAGTTAAGACCTTTGTTAGTTCGGAATCTGGGTTTAACGTGGTTAATGGAGCACCCCCTGGTGTTGTGGTTATGGCGGCCATGTACGTTAAGGAAGTAGTTTGACATGTACTTCGGTATCAGGGAGGTGTAGCGGATTTTATAGACTAGGCTCAGTGCAAGTTGTTTAACTCTGTCCTCCACCTTGAGCCAGCCCACTTTAGAGAAGTGGGTAGGAGTGAGGTGGGATCTGGGGTGGAGGTCTAGAAGTAACCTGACTAGCTTGTTCTGAGATGTTTGGAGTTTAGATTTGAGGGTTTTGGAGGTGCTAGGGTACCAGGAGGTGCATGCATAATCGAAAAAGGGTTGAACGAGAGTTCCCGCCAGAATCCTCAAGGTGCTTTTGTTGACCAGAGAGGAAATTCTGTAGAGAAATCTCGTTCGTTGGTTAACCTTTTTGATTACCTTGGTTGCCATTTTATCACAGGAAAGGTTAGCCTCTAGAATGGAACCTAGGTAGGTGACCTCATCTTTCCTGGTGATGACACTGTCACCTACTTTTTTGGTGAAGTCATTGACTCTCTTAAGTTTGGTGTGGGACCCAAACAGGATGGATTCTGTTTTACCCAAGTGGATGGATAGCTTGTTGTCAGCGAGCCAGGTGCAAGTTCTACAGAGCTCAGCACTGAGGATTTTCTCCACCTGTGACTTGTCCTTGCTGGATACCAGCAAGGCAGAGTCATCCGCAAACAAAAACAATTCACAGTCGCATGCCGATGACATGTCGTTTATGTATATTAGGAACAGTAAAGGTCCCAATATACTGCCTTGGGGGACTCCACAGCTCACCGAGAGGGGGGGGGGGGACACGGTGCCGTTCACCTCTACCACCTGCTCCCTCCCCTCCAAGTAAGATTGCATCCAGCTCCAAGAGGTTTTGTTAAATCCGATTGCTCTGAGTTTATCCAACAGTATAGCGTGGTTAACGGTGTCAAAGGCCTTCTGAAGGTCCAGCATGACCATGCCGCAGTATTTGCCCGCGTCCACCCCATGTTTGATGTGGTCGCTCAGATAGAGAAGGCATGTGTCAGTGGAGTGGTTAGTTCTGAAGCCGGATTGGAATTTGTACATGAGTTTATTAGTGGCAAGGTAACTATCCACCTGTTCATAAACTATTTTTTCCATTACTTTCGAAATGGAGCTGAGAATAGAAACAGGTCGGTAGTTGCCAGGTTCCAATTTGCTTCCTTTTTTAAAGAGGGGAGTTACTCTTGCTATCTTAAAATCTTTTGGTACTTGGCCTTGTGTAATTGATAGGTTTATTATGTGCGTGATGATCGGGGCAATGATGGAGGCAGAGTCCCTGAGGAATCTGGAGGGAATATTATCTTGTTAGGGTGGAGCGCGCTCAATTTTTTAAACACCTCATCAGCTGTGACCATTTCTAATTTGAAATCATCGTTGGATACTCCTAGCTTTCTGTAGAAGGCTTTAATGTGTTCTACACCAAAACGACCAGAGTGGTGGGACAGCTTGTTGACAAGAGTTGCGGCTATGCTGGTGAAAAAGATGTTAAGTCTGCTAGCTACCTCCATTTTGTCTGTAATGAGGGAGTCACCCTCCTTGATGCTGATGTTGGTGAGTCTTGTTTTAAGTTTCTGGCTGCAACCAGGAAGCTGGTTGTTGAGAATTTTCCAGAGCTCACGTGGCTTGTTCGTGTTTTCCTCTATTTTGTCGTTAATGTAATTTTTTTTTAAGGATTTAGTCAGGTTGGTTGACTTATTTCTTAATTTATTGCATTGCTTTTTGAGAGTTGAAAGGAGTAATTTGAGGTTGATATTATTGGGTTGTTTATCTACTTCTGTTTTACATTTTTGGTATTCAGAGTATTTCCTGTCTCTGTCTTTTATGGCAGCTAATAGGTCCGGATTCATCCATGGTTCCGAGCGGGCTTTGATCCTGACTGTTTTCACGGGAGCCATGTCATTTAGTATCTTTAGGAACGCCGTTTTGAAGCGATCCCGAGCGACATCGACCAGGTTGCTCGCGAGCACAGGGGACCAGTCCCACTCATCTAATTTTAAATTGAAATTGTCATTGGAGTATTTTTTGAGAGATCTGGATTGGGCTGTTATGTGGCCATTGGCTTTAGGTTTAGCTATTTTACGGGTGCAGAAGGTTAGATAGTGGTCGCTAAGACCACAGATCATGACCCCACTATTTTTTATTTTAGGCCGGTCTGAAGTGAGAATGAGATCTATGGTTGATTGGGTGGAATCACACACCCTTGTGGGTAGCGCTATTAGCTGGGAAAGACCGTGCAGATTACAAAACTTGCTGAAGGATCTGAAGACAGGTGCATCTTTGCGTTGAATATCTGTGTTCAGATCCCCAGTTATAATTTTCTCCATGTTGTCTGTCCCTGCCAAGCATTCTTCCAAAGCCCCATAGAAATCACTCTGATTAGGGGGTCTATAAACAGTCCCTATTAGTACCGGCTTAGCGTTTTTAAATTTGATTTCCGCCCACACAGATTCCAGGTCATTGTGGTTAAGATCAGTGCGAGTTATGTATTTAATATCCTGGTGAATATACATACAAACGCCCCCACCGTGTTTATTCCTATCCTTTCTGATAACCGAAAAGTTTTGTATTTCTATCTCTGAGTCAGAAATACTTTGATCAAATTTGGTTTCAGAGAAACACAAGATTTTTACCTTCGTGTTGAGGAACATTTCTCTGATTTGGTCGAGTTTGGCTCCAGAGAGGCTGTTCACATTAAGGTGGATGATGTGTAGTCCACTGGAACCAAAAAGAGCATCAGAGTCCCCTGTGTTGTGGTACTGACCAGAAAAATTGTTGGTTATTATTGCTGTTGCAGTTGAAGAGCAAGGAGAGAGAGGAGAGAGAGAGAGGGGCATATTGATCGTCCTCCAGGTGAAGGGGGAGGGAGAGAAAGGGGGAGGGGAGGGAAGGGAG
Source organism: Entelurus aequoreus (assembly GCF_033978785.1). Classification (NCBI taxonomy): domain Eukaryota; kingdom Metazoa; phylum Chordata; class Actinopteri; order Syngnathiformes; family Syngnathidae; genus Entelurus; species Entelurus aequoreus. The sequence continues at coordinate 30,976,217 of NC_084741.1, forward strand.
GAGGAGGCCAGGTAGGGTTGCTGGGGGATGGGTTGTGCTACCGAACAGTACACTAGAAAAACGTTTGCTAACACACTCAAACTCTGAGCAAAACAAGTGTACATGAACATGTCAGCAACATTAGCAGCACAAGAGTAACTTATAACCTCGTTTCACAGTTACATTCTCTTTAAAACACGAGAGCAGAGAAAAACACTCACCTCCTCACGGCATGTCTCAACAGCAAGTGAGGAAGACAACGTCACTACCGGAAGAAGGTGGGACTTCAAAATAAAATGACAAATGCTCCCAAAACGAACTATTTGCTGAAAAAAATACAAAATAAAAGTGACAATGAATACAATAGAGCAATCATATAAAACGTGAGGGAATTTTGGTGGAATGCATAACATATATATTATATACCTGCTACATACACCTTTGGTCATTAAAAGACAGTAATTTCCATTTCCAGTTATCTCACCTTCTGAGTAGCCTCTGATTTACCAATGTTTTTTAATGTTGTAAAAACGTGTAGAATAAATATTGAATTTCAACATTTCTGTCAACAGAGATTTGCTTCAGCCTGTGACACATAGTCATTTTGAAAGTACACTAATGTAGCTAATACAAACACTTACATCATGTGTTGCTTTCATTATAACACATATATACACCTTTTCATTTTTTGCGGCTCCAGACAGATTTGTTTTTTGTATTTTTGGTCCAATATGGCTCTTTCAACGTTTTGGGTTGCCGACCCCTGCCTTAGTGCAACACACCAAAAAATAAAGGGGCTGATCTACTAAAGGTTTGCGAGTATTAAAACACATGCAAACTTGATAGCACAAACAAAGCTGATCTAATAAGCTAATGCGCAGGGGATTGCATCTCTAGAAAGAGCAAAATAGAGACAGCAATCTATTTATAGTGTCTGTCTTCATGTATATCCAAAATGTATGCGGTATCAGAACGGCCACAATATGGGATGAGGAGATGCAAATATAATAATTTAGCACATACACTGTGATTTATCAAGCATAAAATTGTTCTGAGGCTGCTGTTTTGCGTCTTTATTTGGCACATTAAAATGTGTATGTGCAAACTGGCACTGTTATGCATTAAATGCTGTGATGCCATCATGCTGCAAAGACAGAAGATAAACCGTCTTATGTTTACAGTATGTGTCATATTTGGACGGTCATAAATAAATAAAATAATAGACATTGTCAATTCAGCAATATCATTTTCGAATTGTATAGCTAACTAGGTGACTTTAGGGCTAAATAAAACACATTCAATTAATTCATTTTGGTGTATGCTGGTGTTTTTATTGGTATTGTATTAGTTTGGTAATATAAGAGATTATTATTGATATTATTAACATACCATATGAAAAAAACATCTCGCAATATGCATTTTCTTGCGCTCGATCAAGGAGCATGATATCATGAATGTGGAAGGAAATGAGTGTTTCCACTGTGACAGAACCAATCAATTGTAAATGCAGTCATAGTAGATCACCCGCAACACGCCCACTAATAGTACACACAATTTTATTGTAGATCAGGATCAAACAGTATTGTCAAATTGTAATGATTATAAAATGAATATACATATAAATAACATACTTATTCATACAGCTTTTTCACTAGATTGTGCACCGTAAAAAGTGTCCAATGTGAGGTTACATTGTACCATGAAGAATCATTTGTAACATTTGTAAATAAAGGGGTCATAATTAAGAACTATAAAACTAATGTTGTGAGAATGTTCCTCTTAGAGCTGAATTGAGACTAATGATAATATTGGGGTTAAATGTTTAAAAATACTACACACAAAAAGAGCATTTTATTGGTCACATTTTGTTTTCTTTTACTGAAGAAAGATTTCAAGTTCTGATACAACTAATGCTTCCTACCATCCACTTAAGGCTTTTGCGCTCACTTCCACTTTGTTAGCCAAAGCATGCTCATGGGTTTGGTAAATTTCTGAGTATGTTATGAGTTCTTGCGAGGTAAAGGAGAGGTTTTGATGTCTTAATTGTGTCTGATCCTTGCACCTGTTTATTGCAGGTGTTAGTGGACCTTAGTAACAACCTGAAGAAAGACATATACCCAGAAGCCAACGCTGTCTACTTGCAGAGGTAACAAACTCTCATGAAGAAAAAAGATGAGTGAAGTGTTCCTGAGAAATATTTATCATTGTCTTCAAATGTTGTTTGACAAATGGAAGTGACCCTCCTAATTTGTCTCTTTTATCACTTAAATCAGTGTTTCCTAAACATAGGGTAGGGTCCCATTGTTGGGACGCCAGCGCCTCCTAGAAGGCCGGCAAAATAATCTGTTTGTCAGCTGTAGGTCGTATGGGCGGAAGTGGTACTCAGATGTAATACACTTTTTTACCAGCAGAAGTCTGGAGCTAAAGTCATAGATAAGCATACTGGGGTGGGGGGGTTGAGGTGTGGGGGAGCGGGGTTTAGGTGGGCGGAGTTGTGGGTTGCGGGGTTTGGTGGTAGCGGGGCGTGTATATTGCGGGGCGTGTATATTGTAGCCCGGAAGAGTTAGGGATGCAAGGGATTATGGGTATTTTTCTGTTATGTTAATGTTGTGTTACGGTGCGGATGTTCTCCCGAAATGTGTTTGTCATTCTTGTTTGGTGTGGGTTCACAGTGTGGCACATATTCGTAACAGTGTTAAAGTTGTTTATACGGCAACCCTCAGTGTGACCTGTATGGCTGTTGATCAAGTATGTCTTGCAGTCACTTTCGTGTGTATGCAGAAGCCGCATACAACATGTGACTGGGCCGGCACGCTGTTTGTATGGTGAAAAAGCGGACGCTAAAGGCAGTGCCATTACGGCACGACCCTAATATTGATGGCCGGGTGAAAATCGGGAGAAATTCGGGAGAATGGTTGCCCCGGGAGATTTTCGGGAGGGGCATTGAAATTCGGGAGAGTCCCGGACAAATCGGGAGGGTTGGCAAGTATGTAGTTAAGTTCCTCGAGTGCCAAAATGACGACTAATGTGGTGAAGCTGTATTTTCATTTTCACTTAAATTCCATTGACATAATGTTTAAGTAACATATCAATTATTATTTATTATTCATTTAGTTAGAATGTATTTATTTTAGCACTACATAATTGTATGTAAATGTATTTTACCTCTGTGATGAGGTGGCGACTTGTCCAGGGTGTACCCCGCCTTCTGCCCGAATGCAGCTGAGATAGGCTCCAGCACCCCCCACGACCCCAAAAGGGACAAGCGGTAGAAAATGGATGGATGTATTTTACCTATTTTTTGAGTCACTTTTTGCAGTATATTTTTGCAGTATATCTCAGGTTGCGTTGGCTCTTGAAGGCAGATCGCTCATCACGGGCAGGTGTGTGGATTACGGATTGGTTGCAGGCGCGAGGAGGTGCGCCAGCAGCGGAGAGAGTGCGTCTGTGGGCGTGGCCCGTGGCGCGCCCGTCAGGACGCACAGCAGGAAGAGCAGCAGCAGGAGTGTGATCCAAAACAGGACCCCCCCCCCCCTTATGCGAGACTCCCGGCGTGCTTCGGGGTGCCTCAGGGTGAGCTCTGTGAAAGTCTTCGATCAGGGAGGGGTCGGCGATGTAAGATGCCGGTACCCAGGACCTATCCTCAGGACCATAACCCTCCCAGTCCACAAGGTATACCCATCCCCTCCCCTGTCGCCGGACCCTGAGAATCTCTTTGACCGTCCAGACTTGGTCCCCATCCTCGAGGACCCTAGGAGGAGGAGGAGCAGGGGTGGGGGGGGGGACAGGGAACTGCTAACTACTGGTTTGATTTGGGAGACATGAAAGACAGGGTGGGATCTCTTGGAATGTGGAAGATCCAAATGTACTGCAGCAGGGTTGATCTTGGATTTTACCGTATACGGTCCAACAAAACGTGGTGCAAGTTTCTGGGAGGAGATCGGGAGGTGGAGGTCCTTCGCCCGAAGCAGCACCTGCTGTCCGGGCTGGTAGTCGGGAGCCAGAATGCGCCGCTGGTTGGCGTTGCGACACATCCTTTCAGACGCCTTCAGTAGGGCAGCACGGGCGGACCTCCACACTCTACGACATCGTCTCAGGTGGGCCCGGGTGGAAGGAACTGCCACCTCGATCTCCTGGGAAGGAAACAAGGGTGATTGAAACCCCAGCCAGCACTCAAACGGGGACATACCAGTAGCTGCGCAGGTCATGGAGTTAAAAGAGTATTCCACCCATGGAATAAATTTGCTCCAGGAGTTGGGCTGTTGCGCAGCCATACAGCGCAGCATGGTCTCCACCCCCTGGTTTGCCCTCTCTGCTTGACCATTGCTTTGGGGGTGGTAGCCGGAAGTCAGACTAACCGTGGCCCCAACTCCCTTGCAGAAGGCCTGCCAGATCCGAGAAATGAATTGGGGGCCACGATCAGAGACAATGTCGGAGGGAATCCCGTGGATTCTGATCACATGCTGTACCAGCAGGTCCGTCGTCTCAGCAGAGGATGGGAGTTTGGGCAATGGAAAAAAATGTGCTGCCTTAGAGAACCTGTCAATGATGGTGAGGATTGTGGTGTTACCTTTAGAGGGGGGGAGCCCCGTGATAAAATAAACAGCAATGTGGGACCAAGGCCGACTGGGGATGGGAAGTGGGTGTAAGAGGCCGGCAGGAGGCCTGTGGTCTGCCTTGTTCCGGGCGCAGACGCTGCAGGCGGCGACAAACTCACGGGTATCCACCTCCATGGAAGGCCACCAAAAACGGCGTTGAATAAAACCTAGAGACCTGTGGACTCCGGGATGACAGGTAAACACACTTGAGTGAGCCCAGTCAAGTACCTTGGCCCTTAAAAGTTCAGGAACGAACAGTTTATTAGGGGGTCCATTTCCGGGACCAGAGTCGGAACGTAGGGCCGTCTTGACCAAGCCCTCGATCACCCAAGTTACCATCCCGATGATGCGGTTAGGGGGAAGGATGGTCTCAGGAGTGGATTTAATGGTGGGTTCCTCTGAGAAGAGCCGGGAAAGAGCATCCGCCTTGCCGTTACGTGAACCTGGTCTGTAGGTTAGGGTGTAGTTAAAGCGACAGAAAAATGGTGCCCAGCGAGCTTGCCTGTCATTCAGTCTTTTAGCGGATCGGATGTGGATGAGGTTCCGATGGTCGGTCAGGACCAGAAACGGATGCTTGGCCCCCTCCAGCCAGTGTCTCCATTCGACCAGTGCATCGTGGACTGCCAACAGTTCTCAGTTCCCTGCATCATAGTTCCTCTCGGCTGGAAAGAGGCGTCTAGAAAAAAATGCACACGGGTGCAACACATTATTCCCACTGGAACGTTGGGACAACACTGCCCCAATCCCAGAGTCAGAAGCGTCCACTTCAACCGTGAACGGCATGTCCGGGTCAGGGTGTACGAGAACGGGGGCGGAACTGAAGCTCCTCTTGAGGCTCTGGAACGCCACGTCTGCCTCCTTGTTCCAAACAAAAGCAGTAAGTGTAGATGTAAGTGCGTGGAGAGGTGCAGCTACCTTACTGAAGTTGAGTATGAATCGACGGTAAAATCCAGCAAATCCAAGGAACCTCCTTAGTTCAGTACGAGTGGTGGGTTGGGGCCACTCCACCACTGCCTTGATCTTCTTGTGGTCGGCTCGGATGTTACCCCTTTCGATGATGTGGCCCAGGAAGTTTACAGAAGAAGAATGGAACTCACATTTCTCTGCCTTGATGAACAAGCGGTTCTCGAGGAGGCGCTGTAGAACCAGGCGGACGTGCTGCTGATGTTCCTGCCTGTTGTGAGAGAAGATCAGAATATCGTCCAGATAAACAACCACAAATTTCTCGAGCATGTCTCTTAAAGCATCATTGACCAGAGCTTGGAAGACGGCTGGGGCATTGGTCAGACCGAAGGGCATGACCCGATACTCGAAATGGCCTAGGTGTGTGTTGAAGGCTGTCTTCCACTCATTCCCCTTCCTAATCCGGACGAGATCGTAAGCATTGCGGAGGTCAAGCTTGGTGAAGACTGTTGCAGGAGCAAGAGGTTCGAAGGAGGAGCTCATGAGTGGAAGAGGATACCTGTTCTTGACTGTGATGGCGTTGAGTCTTCGGTAATCGATGCAAGGGCGGAGGGAGCCATCCTTCTTGCCGACAAAGAAAAATCCAGCGGCTACCGGTGATTTGGAGGGAGTGATGATCCCTGAAGCGAGTGAGTCCGTGATATAGTCAGACATGGCCTTCATCTCGGGTATTGACAGGTTGTACAGGCGGCTAGAAGGGAGGACTGCGTTGAGTACGAGATCGATGGCACAGTCGTACGGTCTGTGCGGGGGTAGAGATAGTGCCAGGGCCTTACTGAATACGGCTGCAAGGTCATGGTAGACAGCGGGGACCCCAGACAGGTCGGATGGGGATGACTCAGGCTTGGGGTTCTCCGAGACGGGGGCTGCTGCCTTGAGGCAGTTAGCATGGCATGCCGTGCTCCAGGCCAAGATTCTCCCTGAAATCCAGGAAATATGGGGGTCGTGCTGGCGAAGCCATGAGCGGCCGAGGACAAGGGGAGCTACGGGGGCGTTGAGGATCAAAAAGCTGATTTGTTCCGTGTGGTTGCCTGACAGGGTTAGTGTGACCAGTGCTGTACGGTGGTTGATAGGTCCCAAGGGATGTCCATCCAAGCCCTGAGCTGGTAAGGACTTCTCCAGGGGCAGAAGTTCAATCCCGGCTTGACAGGCAAAAACCATGGTCCAGGAAGCTCTCATCTGCACCCGAGTCCAAATATGCTCCCACCCTCAGACTCTTTGACTCCCAAGATAAAGTAGCAGGGAAGAGGCTGCCAGGGTCACTGCGACCCTGGGGAAAGGTGGTATGGCGCACTAGTACTCCCCTTACTAGTGAGCCTGATCTTTTGGTCGTGTGGGGCAGGTCTGGATCATGTGACCCGCACAACCACAGTAGAGGCAGAGGCGCTGCCGGAACCTCCTCTCCCGTTCTTTAGTGGCAAGTCGTGTCCTGCCCAACTGCATGGGTTCCACCCCACTGGAAGGTGCAATAAAAAACCCAGACTGGTCCACCAAGGGGGCGCCTTCAGCCCGATATCTGGGAGCAGTAGGGGAGTAGGAAGCGGTCCGATTCTCCCACCCCGGCCGTCTGGTCCTCTCGCGGGCTGCGAGTCTTCGTTCCGCTGCCCGTTCCTTTAGCCTCTGGTCCATGAGCAGGGCCAACTGGATGAGGTCATGGTAGGTGGCCGGGCGGTCTCGCAACAATCCGTCCTTGATTTCGTCGGAGAGGCCCCGACAGTAGGCGCTCATCAAGGCATTATTATCCCACCAGCTGTCAGCGGCCAGGGTGCGGAACTCGAGGGTGTAGTCTGCAACAGACCGAGAACCTTCCTGGAGGGAGTGAAGACGCGAGGCGGCGTCTCCTTCATCCGCGGGGTGATCAAAAACTGCCTGGAATTCAGAGCGAAACGTGGCAAAATTTGTGCTGAGGCCAATGTTGTGGTCAACTGCTGCCGTGGCCCACTGGAGGGCCCTTCCAGTCAATAATGAAAAAATAAAGGCTATTTTGGCCCCGTCAAAAGTGTAACGAGAGGGCTGGTGACGAAAAACCATGTCACACTGGACCAAGAAGCCACGGCAAAGTTAAAAATCCCCTTCGAATGCTCTGGGGCTAGCGATCTTCGGCTCGCAGGAAGTAGGGGGAAGTATGGGGACTGCAGCGGCAGAGGCGACTTGCTCGGTTGCCGGCGGAGCGGAAGAGCCTGGGAATTAATTCTAGTCGAGCTAAAATGTCAGCAAAAGCAGCATCCAGCTTGTTTTCAAGTACACAAAAGCGGTCTTGGTGCTGCTGGAGTGCCGTGTGCACACCTGTGATGTTGGGTGCAGGGGAGGCTCTGGAGGTGAGCGGGGTAGGCGTCATGTTTTTGCCGTCTGGTTCTGACATGGCCAGAACGTACTGTGACGTTTTACTGGGAGAAGTAGACGACAGAAACGATGACTTTGTTTAGCTGTCAGCGTGTTTATTGACAGCTGGATATGTGAGTGAGATGTGTAATTAAACCAAAGAGATGTAGTGTGACTAAATGTGAGACTTATCTGAGCGTGGTTGTTAGAGGATGTTGAGGGTGCGTGTTGATCCAGGTGGAAGTCCAAATAAGGGCAAGGCAGGCTCGAGTGTTGGAGGACAGGCGGTAGTCGAGGGCAGGAGCGCGGCGTCGTTGTCAGTGGGCAGGCGTGAGGTTGAAAATCCAGGAAGGCAAGGGGGAATCCACGGGAAGGTCCAAGGTGACAAGGCACACAGCTTGACAAGGAAGGATGACGGGGAGCTGGAGAAGACACAACACAAGCGACAATGAGCACGGCGGGGAGGAAGCACAGGGAGAGAAAATGCACAAATGGGTGAGCGAGGAACGTGTGGGCTTACTGTACAGGGTACGAGAAGCTACGTTCTGGCGTCGGATCTCAGGTTGCGTTGGCTCTTGAAGGCAGATCGCTCATCACGGGCAGGTGTGTGGATTACGGATTGGTTGCAGGCGCGAGGAGGTGCTCCAGCAGCGGAGAGAGTGCGTCTGTGGGCGTGGCCCGTGGCGCGCCCGTCAGGACGCACAGCAGGAAGAGCAGCAGCAGGAGTGTGATCCATAACAGTTAAACTGTAATTAGGTTAGATATAGTTAATTAATGTGATTAAAATCAAGAGTAATATTACTAATTCAGTGTTAATATTTGAGTGGGCACCACTCCCCTGGGTAGTAAAAAAAGTTGGGCCCCAAAGTCAAAGAGATTATGAACCTGTGACTTAAACTGAGCCACCAAACTTTATAGTTGACCAAATAGCCAAGTGGAATAATTGGAAGTGTACGTGAAGACTTAGTTTTCTATGTGATTCTTCCTCATATTTATTTTAAATATTATATGGCAATATTATACATACTATACTATACAGTACTATATTCAACGATTCCACAAATGATTATTAGGGTCCTAATGAAGAGCAAAGCAAAGTAATACTGTATTGGGATTTTAAACAGTCATAGTCTTTCCATTTCATTACTTAAATATAAAATAATTAAATGCCCATAATAACATAAATGCAGTTTAGTTGAAGTCCGTAGTTTTTTTCTCATGAAGTGTCCCATTAAACTTCATACTCATGATTTACTGAGCCTAATATTGACTTTATTTTTTTGACTTTTGATTAATATTGACTTGTTTTATTTTATTTTATTTATTTTTTTAGTTAACATTGACTTTATTTATTTACTTTTTTTTTCCTAAAGCACATATTTTGTTCTTGTAAATCACAATGATTTTTAGTCACTATATATACACTACCGTTCAAAAGTTTGGGGTCACATTAAAATGTCCTTATTTTTCAATGAAGATAACTTTAAACTAGTCTTAACTTTAAAGAAGTACACTCTATACATTGCTAATGTGGTAAATGACTATTCTAGCTGCAAATGTCTGGTTTTTGGTGCAATATCTACATAGGTGTATAGAGGCCCTTTTCCAGCAACTATCACTCCAGTGTTCTAATGGTACAATGTGTTTGCTCATTGGCTCAGAAGGCTAATTGATGATTAGAAAACCCTTGTGCAATCATGTTCACACATCTGAAAACAGTTTAGCACTTTACAGAAGCTACAAAACTGACCTTCCTTTGAGCAGATTGAGTTTCTGGAGCATCACATTTGTGGGGTCAATTAAATGCTCAAAATGGCCAGAAAAAGAGAACCTTCATCTGAAACGCGACAGTCTATTCTTGTTCTTAGAAATGAAGGCTATACCACAAAATTGTTTGGGTGACCCCAAACTTTTGAACGGTAGTATATATATATATATATATATATATATATATATATATATATATATATATATATATATATATATATATATATATATATATATATATATATATAGACCCCAGAAGCTGAAGAGGCTGAGTTGTGCGTACAAACTAAATAGCTGATATAAGCACAGGAAGGTAGAACATAAATCAATGGCACTAATGGGAAAAGCCACAAAAAATCAGGTAGACAAAGTAGCAAACAAAAATACTAGCTAAGAGGAAGATGAAGGGAATCAGGCCACAACAAAAATACAAAGTAGCAAAACAAATAGTGAGTAGAAAGTTGGTGGGAATCTGGGTTGGCGTTTGCGTGAATTTGTGCATATTCCCGTGGTTTGTAATCGGGTGCAGGAACTTGGTGACGATTAGACAGTCTCTGATTGTACTCAAAGGTGAGGGACAGTACAGCTCTGGTATTGCGACAGGCCAGGTGAGCCCACAAAAGGTGGGCGGCAACAGACAGCATGGCAGACTCCGACTCCAATGATAGAAATGCAGGCGGTTGAAAACCGTAAGCGGTATTGAATAAGGCTGATATGGGCGTAATCGATCCAGAAAAGGTTGAGAGCCCAGGAAACAGGTTGTATGGTTGCCTCCAGATCTAGGTTGGCTCGCTACGTCTGGCCGTTGGACTGTGGATTGTTGCCGGATGAGAGACTATCTGAGGCCCCCAACGACTTGCAAAACGCCTTCCACAAAGCTGATGCAAATGGTTGCACTCTCTTCGAGACAACGTCAACAGGAATCCCGTGCAGACTAAACACATGTTGGACCAGCACATTAACAGTATCCAGGGAGGACGGGAGTTTAGGTAGTGCAGCGAAGTGGACCATTTTGGATAAACAGTCCAACATTGTGAGAACGACCGTGTTGCCATTAGATGGTGGGAATCCTGTGACAAAATCCAGTGCCACATGGGCAGTGGCCTCAGGTGTCCAGCAGGAGTCTGGTGTGATGGCTTACTGCGTGCACAGATGGCGCAGGCCGCAACAAAGTCCTTGACGTTGGTCCTCATGGAGGGTCACCAAAAACGCTGCGCCAGAAGAAACATAGTCCGATTGACTTCAAGGTGGCATGCAGAAAGAGGACGCCAGGGTTTCAGTCACTTTCGACTGTCAGTGTCCGGAATTTAACGTCGTAATCAGAGACCCTTCGGTGCCCCTATTGCAGCCGTAGGAGAGCCCGAGCAGCCTCCCTTCCTGGTGGAGTCGGCTGGAAGATATTTTCCATTGCCTTTGAAAATGCAGGAAAAGAGCCGCAGAGTGTTGACTGTCAACTTAATTCTGACGTGGTCCATGCTGCTGCTCTTCTAAACAAGTGGGAGGTAGTGAAAGCCATGCTGACCCGTTCAGATTGGAACGCTGCTGGCTGAGGTTCAAAGTGCAGCTGAAACTAGATGAGAAATGGATGGACATCGCCAGAGTCTCCAGAAAAGCTCCAGCAAAGGGCAGGAATCAGCGAGTTGGTGGTGCGCTGGTGGTGAGCCGGGCTGGGGTGTAGTGAGTACTGCAGAAAACTGAGCTTCTAGAGCCTCCATCGTAACATCTTGGCGGGAGGACTAGGAAGAGTGGCGCAAAGCTTGGTGTAGGCGTAGTGATTGGTTATGGAGGACCCCCTTGAGACGGTCCGCTTCAGATGTGTCCATCCGTCTGGCTGGTTCTTTCTGTTACGTTCTTGTAGCAGACCCCAGAAGCAGAAGGGGTGTAGTTGTGCGTACAAACAAAGTATTTAATATAAGCACAGGAAGATAAAACACAAAACAATGGCAACATCAGGTGAGTGCAATCAGCTATTATAATGAACTAGTCATTGCCAACACGTGTGCCCCAAGCTTCAAACTTCATCCCGCATCCAGATACTGGAGAGAGATAGAAAAGCAGTCAGAAAGTACAGGAATGCAACATACAGTGTAGGGATGGCTACCAAACTCTGTACTTTCATAGTACCAACCGAATTTCGTCTGTACTACCGGATACCACACTGAGCCTGAAAGAAAGCACTCAAAAGTAAGGCTCAATTTTTCAAAATGCACTAGCTCCATGGTAATTTATATTGAATATGCCATATGCACGCTGCTGATTAGCATTGGAGATTTTTCAACACCTCCAAATTTGGTAATTTTGGTGTGGCTCAACTAAAGACAAGACTTTCAAATTAATTCCGATAGACTACTTCCTGACAATGTCAACACACTGAGAAAAAACTGAAATAAATGCATACTTACAAATCCGACTCAGATGCGTAACACAACCAGATATAACAGTAAAGCGAATTCTAATTCGAATTCTGATTGGCATTCTGGACAGCACAGTTATATTAATCATCTCATTGTTAATTAGAAAGGAAGTGTTCTGAACGGCTGCTTTAGAACGGGGGACATCAAAAGGTGCCCAATGAATCCTAAAGAAACTAAAACCCACTCCTCTGGCGGCAGGACAGCTCACTGACTGTAGATTTAGTTGAAGTGGAGACATTGATTTGTGACATTCAGACCCCTCAGCTTCTATTGTTGCCCCCTTCTCTTCTTTTGAGAGAAGTGTTAAAAAATGTCAGCTAAAGTCTTTGCTATGTGTTCGCCAGACTGGTCCCTGGAGCCACTGTGGTGAAAGGCCTGAACACTCTGTCTGCCTGGGCTCTGCAGAATGGTCTTCTGACAGGAAAACAGGTGAGAAGGGAGAAAGGGGAAAACAGTAAAAAGATGTGAGCAGAATCAAAGTGGCAATAACACAATGCTACCAAGGGTATTGTAACGGAGCCCCTTGGAAGATAGAACATCATATTAAATTGTTGCTGTGTTCCAATATCATCTCTTATCTTTAGGACCTAAAATCCTGCATATAAGTCAATCACTTATAGGAGAAACAAGTTATAGGTGTTATGTATTGCACGTTATTGATTTTTCCATGTTTCCATACTGATGTGAGAAAAATGAGGGCAGTACTTGTAAGAACACACAAGCTAATGCACTTTGTGATGTTACAAAGTTGAAAGACCAGTGTTTATTGGAGCTTCCACTGCGCCGCTACAAAGGGAAACACAAACATGTGGGGAACCTCTGGGGACCAAACCTGAATCTGCCTCAAATCCTTCTCAACATAAACAATACACACCCACACCCCACCCACACAAACACACACACACACACACACACACACACACACACACGCACATGCACATACGCACAAACACACCTACACACATCATTCTGCATGCTCGTACCACTGCAGTGCTCTATTTTTAATGAAAATAACTGAAAAGTGGAATCCCTCCATGACTACATGTGTACCTCACCCAATTAATTTAGAAATATTTATATTTCAATACAGTGGACCATCTGAGGACTAAAACAATTTATTTCAGGATCCTGTTTGACCTTGTTAGCTTTTCCTCAAAATTAAATAATGAATTTCAGTGTCGAACTGGTTCCATCATAAAACTGTATGATAGTATGCCAGTATGGACAGATGGATTGGACGGACTATGTTATCCTATGTGCTGTAATTTTTGGACTAGAAGACACAAATGTTGTATTTATATTTAAAAACCTGCACTTTTTTGGTTCACCTGCTTCTCATGCCACCAATAAATTTTGCTTTGTTATATCAGACCAATGAAATTGCCCAACAGGTCACGATGGAACAAATACATTGTTTTACATTAAATACAACACACTCACACAATCATTCATTCAGCCTTTTAGCGCGTAGACCAGGGGTCCCCAAACTTTTTGACCCGGGGGCCGCATTGGATTAAAAAAATTTGGCGAGTTAATCCGTTTTGTCATTTAACATCAATTAACATTTGGGCGGCGTGGCGTAGTGGGTAGAGCAACCGTGCCAGAAACCTGAGGGTTGCAGGTTCGCTCCCCGCTTCTTACCATCTAAAAAATCACTGCCGTCGTGTCCTTGGGCAGGACACTTCACCCTTTGCCCCAGGTGCCGCTCACACCGGTGAAATGAATGATGAATGATAGGTGGTGGTCGGAGGGGCAGTAGGCACAAATTGCAGCCACGCTTCCGTCAGTCTACCCCAGGGCAGCTGTGGCTACGAAAGTAGCTTACCACCACCAGGTGTGAATGATTGATGGGTTCAGAAAAACATGTAAAGCGACTTTGGGTACTTAGAAAAGCGCTATTTAAATCCCAGGTATTATTATTATTATTATTATTATAACATTGATGTTCATCAACATTTAACATTGTCACGTTATCGATGGGAACATTTATTTTTAGACAATATGATTTGCCTGAGCAGCTAGGAGACACCAAGAGTAACAAGCGGTATGAAATGGATTCAAAAGAAAAGATTTTAAAAAATATAAAAAATTAAAACACTTTTTTTTTTAACTTGGGACTTTCTATGGGCCGGATTTTGGATGCTGGGGGGCCGGATCCGGCCCGCGGGCCGTAGTTTGGGGACCCCTGGCGTAGACTCACCCTCATCATGGTGAAGACCCGACAAAGTGCACATGACACAGCCCCAATAGTTGGGAAATCCATCCATCCACTAACCATTTTCTAGCGCTTGTCCCTCTAATTTTTGTATTCATTTTTACTGTCAGTGTTTTATATGATTTTTATGGATTCCAATGTGACTGAGACAGACATTAACCATGTTTTGCCCAACATTCTGTTTTGTTTGTGTTTTAACATTTTCTAAGCAAAGGACCCCAAACTAATTGAGAGAGAGATATTTCTCCAGAGAAATTGTATATTGTATATCTTGTATAAAATTGTAATGATTAATTTTAAGATTAAAGTACCAATGATTGTCACACACACACTTAGATGTGGTGAAATGTGTCCTCTGGATTAGTAATTAAACTAATTTGATGCATTGTTCCTGTTTCTAATTTCAGGCTTTGATTTTGTGGAATAAAAGTACACTTCGTTTTTTCAAAATTGGAATTCGATTGGACATACAATTTTGGTCAAGTTTTTCTCACAAGGTTTTGACTGTTTTGAAGTCAGTTTTTTTATACACTTTTAACTTCCTGAGGACTTTTGTATCCTGCCACTACCCTAATGGACTAAAAAAAAATGCTCCCTGTGTATCGTAGCTATTAAAAAGAACTTGAAATAAAAATATTTAAAAAAGGACATGAAAAAAAACCTTTCAGGAAAAAAATACCAGAGTTATGACCAAATATAAAGCAAAAAAAATGCCTAAAAGGGTAAAAAAGGTAGACGCGGCGAAAGCATGCGGGTGGGTGTATGTGTGCAAATCTGTGTAGTACTCCATGTCTATAAGCCTGGAGGTCGCTCAGCTCGGCGTCCTGTCCCGGAGCAGTCATCTTCCCAGGTGTGTTTGAAGAAGGGTGAATTGATTTTCAGACTGTCTTTCATTGCAATGGTCTCACTGGGGGGTTTATAGCATGGCCTTACCAAGGCCATTGCAGAGGAAGCCGAATTGTAGATTGTTTTGGATAGGGTGAGCAATCACATTTCACTGGTTTGTCTGCTCTAGTTATCCGGTTTGGAACGCTTCTCTGAGGTCTTATCCAATTTGCAATTCAATTTCGAGATCGCCAAAGTTTGAGTGTCCATGCACAGCTCTATCCAAATCCATCACGACAGGCAACCTTTGGGCTCCTTGAACAGTTGCCATTGTCTTCCGAATTTGTCGATAGACCATGGCAACGCTCAGTCCACTCAGCAGATAAACTGTTGTCACAGTTCCAAATAGATAGATATTTTCAATATCTTTGATGGAAAGAACTTCTCGGGACATGACACACTACTGCCAGGGACATGACACTCTACTTCTCCCAAGAGTCCTGAAGAAGCACACAGCTTCTAAAACTTCATAAGATCTTGTTAAGTGAGTTGAAAGACCAGTTTATTAATTCCATGTTTTAGATTTCAGATTTCAGAGAACAGCGCTGAGAGAGAGGCTCTTACAAAGTTAAGGCAAGACAAGATGAAGGATCAAAGCAGGAGAGATAGGGCGAGGGAGAAGAATGTGTCTGCCTTCGTTGAGAGCCCTCATGCAAAAAAGCTAGTAAAAGATCATCTCTTTGACGGCACACTAATGTTTTAAGAATCTTCTGCAAAAATGTAGGACTCTTAGAAGTTTTTTTAACTGAATTCACAAGGCACCGGTTGAAAGCCTAAATTATGAAAAAGAGAGGACCTAAAATGGAACCTTGAGGAACACCACTAGTATAACTAAAGAAGCTTAAAAAACCACTCATGACTGCATCAAAAGTAAACAAACTACAGCAACACCTTGATTACATAAATCACATTACGAAAAAAATGGAACTTGCAAAAAGGACAGGACTTAAAAGGGTGCCTAGAGTAACGTCTCACATATGTCAACCACAAGTTTGGGCTCCAGTGTTCAATGTTTGCTAGCAGGGTTAAATTCCAAAGCAAATATCTGCTAATATGTTTACAATGGTCCAAGTTATACAGGAGTACTCCATTGTTCTTAAGAATTCGCTGCATACATGTTTGTCCCCCAAGTTTTGAAAAGAACTCCGGTATGATGTCATTCCACCAGTTAAATAGCCCTTGCCCTAAAAAGCCGCGGACCCCCTATTTCAGGGGTGGGCAATTAATTTTTACCGGGGGCCGCATGAGCAACCCGAGCACTCCTGGAGGACCACACCGACAATATTTCAATTAAATTTTGCTCAAATTATTTTTGATGTACCGTAAGATAGATAATAATAATAATAATATTTTCATTTAACCTAACTTATCTTTATACAAAAGCAGATGGCTTTTGATGGTTTTATTTTTAACACTTCCTTACACAACACTTCCTGATGTGTAATACAATGCAAAAATTTCAATTTCTGTCACTTTATCCTGCATCCTCTTTGTTGTGAACGTAGCACGCCTGTAAGGTGATTGGCGAATAATGAGGAAGCGTTGCTGTTGCGGAAATGAGGAGTGAGGACAGATGTGCGAGTGGAAAGAACGAGATAAGTTGAGCTGTGTTAGTATAGCATGCTCAATAAAAGTTTAAAAAGAGCATCAGACTTGGTGTGCACTTCTTCTGGACGCTGCAATTGATGCCAGAAGTGGGATGAAATGCCTCCCAGTTCGCCTTGCCATCAAACCTGGGAGTCTTCATTGAGGGCGGAATTCCCCCATGGCAAGCAGCGTGGCTGCACCTGTAAACGCTGCCTCTCTCTCTCTCTCTCTCTCTCTCTCTCTCTCTCTCTCTCTCTCTCTCTCTCTCTCTTTGGGGCGAGCTCCTCACGTGGCACGTACCTCCCGATGACGTAGCACACAAACAGTGCAGTATGCGCAAAGTTTTACTTCTGACACCAATTGTAGCGTCCAAAAGAAGTGCACACCAAGTCTGATGCTCTTTTTCAACTTTTATTGAGCAAGCTATACTAACACAGCTCAACATATCTCGTTCCTTCCACACGCACGTCTCCTCACTCCTCATTTACGCAACTCAAGAAGACAGCATCAACTTCAGCAGGTCGTTACACTATATTCTTTAAACACAGCAACGTGTGTACCACAAATTAAGCACACGGCATTACCTTTACTTGGCAGTCCATGTCTTGTTGAAAACACGCCATTCATCATCAACTTTTTTCTTTTTAGCGTCTCGGGGATAACCGGGCATCACTTGTCGCTGTGCGCCTTCCCTCACAGGACATACGCCCATAAATAGCACTTTTCAAAATAAAAGTAACACAGTTGTATTGCATGCACGACATATATGATTTTTTAAAATGTATTTTGTAATTTGTGATTGCCGCTGCGCGCACGAGCATACGTCCACATGGAAGTTATACATATAACGCTTTTCAAAACAAAAGCAGCACCGTTGTATTGCACACTCGAGATAGATACTTTTTAAAATGTATTTTGTAATTTATGATTGGCCTCACGCGGGCCGGACAGGGACGTACAAAGGGCCGGATGCGGCCCACGGGCCGCAAAATGCCCAGGTCTGCCCTATTTAATACCTCTGAGTTTTATGTCTATAGTTTTCAACCGATTTGTTTGAGATGCTAAAATGTGCTGTACGGCTGTACTGACTTTTTTTCAGATACTGCAAATGATTGATATTACAGGGCTTATAGTTTTCAAAAACAACCTAAACATGCTACATGATAGATTTGAAATAATACCAGCCTCTTGTTTGTAAGAACACCGGCAATTACGTGACCAGCAGTGTGATGGGACCCAGAGTACTGCTCGCTCGCTCTCTCACTCTCTCTTTCTCTCTCTCTCTCTCTCTCTCTCTCTCTCTCTCTCTCTCTCTCTCTCTCTCTCTCTCTCTCTCTCTCTCTCTCTCTCTCTCTCTCTCTCTCTCTCGCTTCTCTCTCTTACTCTCTTGCTCTCACTTTACATTCAGATGGAGATTTAGTCTGTCGGCTGTCCCCTGCTGTTATGTTGCCGTAATCTAAGGAGACATGGCTGGCTGCCCGGTCCACTTACACACACCTGGGGGAAAACTGCTCAGTTGACTCGCCTGTCAAACTGTAGGCCTCTCCCTCCATCCGCCACCAGCTCGCTGAAACCTCCATCTCTTTTAGATACACACACACACACACACGCACGCATGCACGCACACACACACACACACACACACACACACACAAAATTTCCCCTTTCATCTCCCAACATCTTAATCGCCTTATCACCTGACAGCAAGAGTGGTAATAAGCTTCAGTAATAAGGTGAGCTCTAGAAATGGGATTAGTGATTGAGTGGCGCGTGTACTGTACTGTATCACCTGCTTTGCACTTCTCCAACGTGAAGAAAAAAAAAACTCCAAGACGAAGATACCAGTAGTGCTGTCATGCGCTTATGACTCATCTAACTGCCATCTTTTAATTATCAGCAACAGCCAAACAAGTTCATCAAAACGTTTGAGTGCAACATGATGAAAACACTTCTATTTTTACTTGGATAGTGTGAAACAACAGAAGAGGACACTTTTAGATCAACTTTAATGGATTAGCCCGTTTATACACATTTATAGCCGTTGGGTGAAGAATTGACATTTGTGACCTGTGCTGGCAAAATGAGTCACAATGAGGAAATTTTAAAAACTGAGTTATTGTTATTTACACATTCTCCATCTAAAGACCTTCAAAATGATATATGGTTTGTTGGAATCGGACAGAAAATGACAGAGTTACATCCGATTGAAGTCGACCAAGTTTGAGGGTCCGTTTTGAGAAAAACCAGCTTAAAGTTTACTGTTCCAGAACAGAATGTTACAAAACAAAACTCCATAGCAACCATACCTTAAAAGTCATTGTAGCAACACCAAAATTGGTACGATTAAAGTCAAATCCCATGTCTAAAGGAAAAATATATATTCAACTCTATTGAAAACGGTTATGTACAAAAATGTCAACACTTATGTCACAGTTTTTTTGTTCACTGGTCAGTTTGACAGCTGGTCAGCTGTCCGTAATATTCCTGACCAGCTGCACTAAGAAAATTCGCCGACTGCAGTGAATTTAGCACACTTGCAACCGCCTGTGTACCCTCTCCACCTTCTAAATCCATTACGGAATGTAAAACCGTCTAACTTATCCACAAAAATAATAATTAAATGTTCGAAAATCACCTTTTTTCCGCTCAAATTACTGTGTTGTTTTTCATCAGGGCGCTGCCATGATACCACAATGCATTGCGCGGGGTGATTCAACCAATGAGGGTACGCCTCACAGCGGCCGGTTAGCAACAAGCCGGATTTGTTTACGTCGGGACAGGTTTAAAAACTCGAATTATATTGGTTCAGAATGGCGTCATCGGGAATTCCATGCTCATTTTTAGAAAGTACGTAAACTTGGCGTCACAATGATACCAAATATGGCTAGGGGGATTCCCCCTTATTGCCGCGAGTGAGCGTTGAAAACACTTGATTTTCTCAAGGAATTTTAACACAAAGGACTAATTTCTGAAGACATACCTCGTACAAAACCTTCAAATAAAGGTGATTTAATATGTTTTCTTACTATTTCGATGATTGGGATCGCTAGATTGTGGCTTTATGGACTCATTTTTGTGAAAATCTCAATTTCAACCTAGATACATTTTTTTCACTTATTTGCCTGTAGGTCAAAATTAGCCTGTGCGTATTCCGACTCATTTTGCCAGCACGGGTCACATTTGTGAAAAACTATTTATGTTAATGTTTATGGATGTTCTCATTCATCCAAGTTATTGTATTCTCAGGGCATTCAATCGATCACAACTGGACTGTTCAGGTTTGTCCAAGAAGACGTTTCGCCTCTCATCCAAGTACTGTAGGCTTTATCAGTTTATGCTCATAGACTTAATTTGGCATTTCAACACATTAGGAAAACATTCTATAAAAAATCTAAGTTTTTAAAACTTAGGTAGGCATCCAGTATTTTTTCTATGCATGTTCTCATTCATCCAGGTCATTGTATTTTCAGCTTGACATGGATGAGAGGTCACACTTCTTCTAAGACAAACCGAACAGTCCAGTTGTAATCGGTTCAATGCCCTGAGCATACAGTATTTAGGTCTTTAGAGTCCATGCCAACCGTAAAGTATAACATTACAAAGCCAAGTCATTGTTTTTGTGAGCAGCCTATGTAAGAAAATGTCTTTTGCAACTACCTTGGTAAAGAGCCGTCATTTTTTTCCCTCGCAAGAAACGACAGTTGAGCAAAGCTGCAAAGTTCATAAAAAAAAGTGGATGCATTTTATTTTCCAATTATTTCTGTTCCAAAGCTTAAGTTTGTAATGTCTGGACTTCAGGGATAATCTGCTTCCTAATTTTGGGAGTGAAAGATACGTTGTTTAGTGAGAGTTGCCCGCTTGTTTCTGACTGCTTAAGGTGGGTGACATGGCTTGTTTGAAGAGAACACTCACAAACTCCAAAACTGGCTTTTCTGAGCATGGGTGTTTTAATAGTGCTGTAGTTATTGTCACAGAGAGAGAGAGCAATACATATTACAGACATGTTATTTAAGAAGGTGTTCACACATTACCAGTTTAAATGGCAGTTTAGCAATTCACCATGCTGCGCCAAAGACTGTGTTAACACCGGACATAAAACCTGGTCAACCGTCACTCCTCTGCCATGAACCCTGAGAACCGCGGGGAACCATGTTCAAAACGCCTTTCACTGTGTAAAGAAAGACAGCCTCTGTGTTTGCACCGCAAGATCCGTCATAATACTGTGTTAACATCGACATAATCGGCCACTCACATTTTCCCTCTAGATCGTCACAATGTGAACACGGTAACTACACAGAGGTGGTAGCGTTAAACACGGAAGCATCAAGGAGCTACATGAGGGCACTGCGGTTGATGCGGAGTGGAGGGTGGAGGACCCGGCCGCATTTTCTGTAGATCTGTGGTATTACCGCGGCAATCTGCATTGGTGCAGTGTTCAAATTGTGATGAGAAAATGTTTCTCATCACAATTTGAGAGAAACCGGCATGGACCTTATGGCATCAAGGAACTGTTTTACTCTGTGAAAAAAATGCATATATCACCTTTAAGAATTGTTTTTTCAAAATGGGTTAATGATTAAAAGTTAAGCCATTTTCTGTAAGTCTGTTATATAAACCTTTCTAAAATTATATCATAATAGTGTAATGTACAATAACTCCATTTAGGTCTACCTGTGTGGAAACAGTACAGAAGCAAAACAGGCCGTAGCAGAGGTGGCCACCAAGATGGGTCTCACGGTTTTGGACAGAGGTTCTCTCTCTGCAGCCAGAGACCTAGAGGACTTCCCTCTGCGGCTGTTCCCAGAGTGGAGACTGCCCCTCCGAATTGCTGTCAGCCTCACCGCTTTCTTCTATTTCTATCTGCTCATCAGAGACGTCATCTACGCCTATGTGGAGCAAGGGAAAGACATCTCCTACAGAATCATGGTGTCCCTAGCTAACAAGGTAAAAATGTTGCTGTCCATTTATCTAGGAAATGTCTGTAGAAACATGTCCTTTTGATTTTTGATGTTTATTTGTTCAATTTAGCTAGTAGGCTTTTGATAGTTAACATTTTCACTAATCAGCAAGAATCAAACTGAGGCAACTGGACCCTTATTGCTTTTTGAAAATGTTCCACCATTCATCCACAAGTCTTCTTCAGTTCTACGTTTTAGGTGTGGGATTTAAATTTGCTTGGGTAATGACCGTTCTGCATGGCAATGAGCTATTGATCTGTTTAGTGGCAAAACATCTCATTAGTGGTCCTTTCTCCAGTGGAACAAGGCAATCTCTGGGGGAGGGATGTCAGGACACTGCTACAAACAGACGACAGGTGATGACATAAGCCTCCTCCTCTTTAGCAAGGGCCTCTAGTACATAGATGTCTTCTTTCACACATCTTTAAAAGCAACAGTCCTCTTTATTCAAAATTTGGACATTCAAAGTAATGTTCCTTCTCTTCAAGATGAAAATAAACTGATGACACTGTATCCAATGAAACAAATGCATGGCACAGGCTCCTGTGCCTGTGCCATGCATTTGTGTAAACGTTGTTTGGTCTTTCCAATGTAGAGTTCATATCCAGACAACATTGCTTAGTTTGCTTCGAGGAATTTTGTCTTTGGGGTGAACCAGCTTTTGTCTGACTGTGTAGGTTTAAAATGCATTGGTATGCTACATATGGGACCACCATATTTCACCTCGGGGTGGAGAGTTGTGGCCCTTCTTGTCCTTGCGGATTTGACAAAGGCCCAGTTAGGATACCTTCAAAAAAGAGCCTTCCTGTCTATATCTGCTTTGTCTGTCTTCCTTGTCAGTGGTGAGGATATTTTTTTACTCTATCCGCGAGGGTTTTGATAAGTCAAAGATGAGGTACTGGTCTGTGTGGGGCTTCTATGCCTACACCTGGCACTCTAAAAAAGGCAATGTGTCTTCTTTGATGTCTTCCCAGGTGTATCTACCTCGCAGGTTTTTGTCTTAACCCATGTGTTGTCAACAGTATGAACCAGTGGCTGGACTTGGTACTTCCACAGCCATGTTTTTCTTGTAAAGTTAAAAGTAAGTGGTGCTAAGGAAACATTGAATTAGTTCATATACCTAGTCTGGAGAGTAAGGTTGGTTCTCTCCTGAAGACTGTAGTCTTGTTTCAGTCGTTCCATGACCACATCAAGGCTTCATCTTCAGCAAGTCTCAAGTTCTGGACCTTGTTGGTAAAGTCTGTGGATAAATAGGGGATATGGTTTGGGATGTTGACAACCAGTGGGGTAAGAATGGTGGCAAAGTTATCGCTGCTGGCTAGGACCCTGAGTGCTCCTCAGAGCTGCTTTCTTGTGAATTTCCAGAAGACCATCAATGCAAGGTGTTGCTTCTCTTGGGTACAGGTGATAGTACATTTGGTGGCCAATTCCTTCCTCTTTCTCTAGCTTCTGAATAGAGTCAATGATATTCTTGTGTGTTCAGTAGTTGGATCCCTCCTCAGCAATCAGCTTTTCCTTGTACTGTTGAGGATCACAGTGCGTGTTCCCTTGTCATCTGGTAGAATGGTGATATCGTGGTCTATATTGTATATACTTTTCATCAATACAGGCATATTTCAATACTGTAAATAGTTGATCAGAATGTTTTAGATTTTTGATAGTTACCAGGATCCTTACCAGGAATTGTGTAACATATTAAGTTTCCTCAATCAACAATATTTAGATGTTGTCAATGGTGTCTAGTTTCAACTAAATTTAACCACACAAGTTTAACCTAACTTCTTACAGTCACCTGTAAGTCCCCTTTCCTCTAATAGTGTTTCATTTCATCCTTTAGGTTTTCCCGATCGTTTCACTTGTCATGTTGTCCTTATGCTACCTGCCTGGTGTTATCGCCGCCTTCTTTCAGCTATACAGAGGCACGAAGTACAGGTAATCATTTAAAAGTCCACTAAACATGCCGCAGGATGTACGTGGCTAAAACCAAAACTAACTTCTTCATGCAGGCGTTTCCCTAACTGGCTGGACCGTTGGATGCTGTGCAGGAAGCAGATGGGCCTGATTGCGCTGGGGTTTGCCTTTCTCCATGCAATCCATACGTTCATCATTCCGATTCGCTACGCTGTCAGGCATAAACTCATCTCTCGTGTGGTGGACGAGGTACTTGTTTTAGCAGGTGATCAATACATTTACAAGAGGTATGTTCTAGTTAAGAGCTTCTCTCTTTGCAGATGAAGAACAACAAAACTACGCCGTTTGACTTCGATAACACAGAAGCATGGGGAACTGACTCCTTCTACGTACTAGGCATCCTTGGTTTCTTTCTTTATGTCCTGCTTGGCCTGACGTCGCTGCCCTCTGTTGGAGGCTCACTCAGCTGGAGAGAGTTCAGCTTCATTCAGGTCAGAGCACATTTGCACATATTTTGTTTTCACAGATTGATGTATTCATTGTCGCACACTCAAGAAGACAACGTCTGCACACACAAACACTCGCTTTCCCTTCCCGTGTCTTTCTTAGCGCTCATCCAATCACTAGTCAGGACTCAGCCAGTACATTTTCACCAGAAAATTAAAAAATATTTTAGAAAATGCACATTTCCGCCACTCTGATGTTTAAAAAAAGATATCAGCTCTGCAAATAGAGTCACAACAGGGATGCAAAAGAGCAGCGGTTTGCCGACCCCTGTTCTTTACCAAATGTGGAAATACATGAAAGTATTCAATAGGAACCAGTCATTCTCTGTTCATAATACAAGCACAAAAACTTGTAATGGCCATAGGGGTCCATCGATATATATATATATATAATACATTGCCAGTCACAGTTAACTTGTGCTCAGCTGGGAAAATAAATATATATATATACTTATTGTCATCCATTTACTTATTATAAACTGTTACAGGCGTATTTAATAATCTTGTTAATATTAAATATGTACGTAAATAATATGTGGGGATATAAAAGGCATCCGGTTCTATCAGACCGGGCGGAAGCGGAAAGTGACGTCACTAACCACCTGGAGCACCTGTCAGACGCAGTGTTTTTTGCCACGGAGCCACTTCTTGGAATAATCTGCCTTTTGACTTTTTTGGTGTGCTTTCCATTGGCCTGTGGAGAACCGGGAGAACAGGGACTCTTTCCAGGAGGACTTTGAGTTGGATGCGCAGTCTCGGTACCGTGAGTACACTGCTGCGGCTTTCAAACCATCATCGCTTGCCCGTACGTGCATGTCACGCTACGTGCATGTCACGTACGTAACTTTTGGGACTTTGGGGAAATATATGTGTTGTATGAACTTTGGGCTGTGGGATTTAGTGTGTTGTGTAGGTGTTTGATTTATATTGGCGGGTTATATGGACGGGAGGGGGGAGTTGTTTGCTATGCGGGATTAATTTGTGGCATATTAAATATAAGCCTGATCGTTTTGTGGCTAATAGTTATACATGTCTTGTGTTTATTTAATATATTAATCATTCCCAGCTGAATATCAGGTCCCACCCGTGACTCCTTAATTGCGTAGTGGCAAAGACACCCGGGGAACTTGGGTGCGTTTGTTACAGAGTGGTGGCCCGTACGGGGGGTAGCGGGGCTTAGTGTATCATTGATATCAGCGGCTCATATTTTCGTTGTTTTTTGCAAAGCACTTTAAGGGGAATAAGTAGTATATAAACATTATTTGTCTTGTTAAAATATAAATTCATATTGGGTTCATTTTTACCCTTAAATAGTCATCAGTGTGACACACACTCCTATTGTGTCACCATTTTTTCTACATTTTGATACATATATACATCCATTTTCTGGTACATAAAGACATACTATTTTTATACATTTACACACATAGACACTTACATATACGACAATTAATAAATACTTACACATAATTAGTTTAATTGGAGCAATGTCAACCAGCAGCCACTCCCTAATGGAGGAAGATGACAGACAGGACTTTGCTGATGCAGCCCAGGACTCAACTCCGCCCCTTGACCCTTTCCGCCATGTCACCAGTAGGCCCAATCCAAATGGTGTTGCTGAGCTGACTAACTTGCTGGACTCTATGTATTTAGAACAGTCCAGACAGGAGGCGGCAGCAGAGGAAGAGGATGGGGTGGAACCAGAAGCTGTCCTGGAGCAACTTCTAACGCTGCAACAACGAGTGGACATTCTGGAGAACCGACTCACAGAAGCGGTCGACAGCACCCTTAACCGGGAGGATGGACTTAGGGCAGCGATGGAGGCCATGGCGGCAGAGATGAAAGCGTATGTGGACACGAAGGTGCAGAACTTCGACCAAGCTGTCGCAGCATGTCTGCGTCGAAGAGATGAAAGGTGGGGAGAGGAATTGAAAAATACCCTTGTTAAAACCCGAAGGTTTTGGCGACCAGCTAGCTTCTCCACTCCTGCAGCCGCCATACCAGTCCACCACCACCCGCCTGTCCGAGACATCACCTTCCCTATTACACCTGCTGTCACCGCCAGACCACCTGCTGTCACCATTGCACCTGCTGTCACTGCCAGACCACCTGCTGTCACCGCCATTACACCTGCTGCCACAGTCAGACCACCCATCAGGATGGAGTTTCCTCAGTTTGGAGAGTCCAGAGGCTCGGCCGATGTCACCGATTTCATCGAACAGTGTGAAAACTTTTTAGCACTCCGCCCTCTGAGCGATGCTGAGCTGGTGGGAACACTCAAGGCTGTCTTAAAAGGTCCTGCCAGGAGTTGGTGGTCGGCAGCCCGCAGTACCATAACCAGCTGGTCTACATTTAAGCAGTCTTTCCTGGAAGCCTTTTTGCCAACTGACTACCAATCCGAGATTGAGATGCAGCTCCACTCCATTCTTCAAACTCCTAATCAGTGCTTGCGAGATTTCGCATATGATTATCGTGCCCTCTGCCTGAAGTGGAGACATGACATGGAGGAAGCCGAGATCGTGCGCCGCATACTCGGTGCCTGCAATCCCAGGTTGGCCAGTGGTCTACGTGGAATTGTGACAACGGTAGAACAGCTGGTCAAGGTGGGCTCCCTGATTGAACTAGATTGGACAAATAGTAAAGACTATCGGAGTCGTGTCCAACAAAGCAACCCTCCAAAAAGATCTGGCAAGGAGATGGAGCATGGGCCGAGTCGAAGTGGGGCCGACCTTGCCGCTGCTATGGGCGAACAATCCCTCCTGGTGGTCCCTATTAGCATGCGCGGCTCTAAAGGAGATGGAGTCCTGGACTCCGGATGCACGTACTCACTAATGAGTCATACGCTGTGGAAGGCTGTGAGGAAGTGCGGCGAGGTTCTGGAGCCAAGCGGCATTCCAAAGTTTGTCATGGCAAATGGACAAATAAACCAAGCAGTTGGAAAAGCCACCCTGCTCCTCAATCTGCATGACTGTCATACCACCCTACAGATTCATGTGATGGCTGATGGCCACTTATGTATGCCCTTGTTGTTAGGTCTCGACTTCATGACCACATCACAAATGGTACTCAAACCTCATCTCAGGAGGTATGTCATGCCCGGAGGGAGAGAATTCAAATTTCTCCCCAAAGGCAGAGAAATGCTTCGCTGGACTCACCCAGGTTCCTCCATTAATTTTTACATGGCCATAAATGAAGAACCCCAAGTTAATCAGTCTGCCATCCCCCTCCTCGAATCCCAACCTGAGGTGGTGCGACCACTGCTGCAGAAGTGGCCAACTGTGTGGACTGAGACTACTGGGGCCACCAGGGTAATTAAACATCAAATCACCACCATGGATGAGATGCCTGTGAGGAAGCGGGCTTACAGAGTGTCCAGTCAAAAACAAGAAATAATCGAGGAACAAATCAAAAAAATGATCAGCACTGGAGTGATAGAGCCATCAACATCTCCGTGGGCCTCTCCTGTTGTTCTGACACCCAGGAAGGACGGAACACCCCGATTCTGTGTGGACTACAGGGGCTTGAACGCCAAAACCCAGCATGACGCCTACCCCATGCCCCTCATACATGAGATCCTGGAGTCATTGCAAGGTGCAAAATATTTCAGCTCCCTTGACCTGCAGTGTGGCTACTGGCAGGTTGCCATGGATGAGGATAGCCAGCCAAAGACTGCCATGATCACACATCTGGGCCTATATCAATTTAAAGTCATGCCATTTGGACTGCGCAATGCTGGGGCGACCTTCCAGCGTTTAATGGAGACAGTTCTGGGTGAGCTTAGGGGAAGGATCTGTTTCGTGTACATTGATGACATCATTGTGTTTTCACAAACAGAAGAACAACACCTGCTTGACCTTGAAGCGGTGTTTGCAAAATTACAACAAGCAAACCTTACACTCAACATCAAGAAATGCCACCTGCTTCAAGATCAGCTCACCTTCCTTGGACACCTAATATCAGGCAAAGGAGTGGAAGTAGATCCGGAAAAAATATCAGCAATAACTGCATACCCCCCTCCCACAGACCTGAAGAGTCTTCAGAGGTTTCTTGGCATGGTCGGCTGGTACCACAAGTTCATCCCCAGGCTGGCCGACATTTCGTCTCCTCTAAACCAACTAAAGAAGAAGGATGTTCCTTGGGAGTGGAGTCCTACCTGCCAGGAGGCCTTCGACCACCTCAAATCCCTTTTACAGTCTCCACCAGTGCTTGCTCAGCCCCATCCACAAATCAGTTTCCAGGTTCACTGTGATGCCAGTGACTTGGGCCTTGGCGCGGTCCTGATGCAACGCCTTGAAGGTGAAGAACGGCCAATTGCCTTTGCCTCCAGAGCGCTCCAAGGAGCTGAAGCCCGCTACTCCACTGCCGAAAAAGAGTGCTTGGCTGTGGTGTGGGCAGTTGAGAAGTGGAGACATTTCCTCGAGGGAACAACTTTTGATGTCTTCACGGACCACAGTGCTCTTGCCTGGGCATTCAACTGCCCTAAGACTTCGTCCCGACTTACACGATGGACGCTGAGACTACAGGGATTCACATTCAGAGTCCATTACAAGAAGGGCTGCTGCAATGTGGTACCGGATGCATTGTCACGGGCACCCCAATCACCAGAAGGGAAGATTTGCCTTGTTGTTCCGAAAACCTACTGGTCAGATCTCCCCAGCACACTGCAAGATCTTTCTGAGGCTCAAAAAACTGATACAACATGTCTGGAATGTGGACCTTCTGTTGACCAACCTACACCTGGCCGGATCCACTATCAACTTCAGCAAGGGGTGTGGTACCGGGGAGTACCATCTAAGTATGGCGGCTTCAATTATCAGCTGGTAGTGCCATTGTCTCTGGTGCCGCAGTTCCTGGCCTACTTTCATGACAGTCCATTCGGAGGACATCTGGGGAGAATGAAGACGCTCTTGAAGATTCTGGAAGTAGCTTGGTGGCCGACAGTAAGGAAAGACGTCTGGAGTCACGTCCAAGCATGCAGGACTTGTCAACAATACAAAAACCCCAACGACAAGCCAGCTGGACAACTCCAGTCCTCTACTGTCAACGCCCCAGGAGAGATGCTGGGGGTGGACTTCATGGGACCTTTTCCCCTCAGTAAGGACCGGAACTCTGTGCTGATGGTGGTGGTGGACTACTACTCCAAGTGGGTAGAGCTTTTTGCCCTGAAAGACGCCAAAACTCCCAAGGTCTGCCAAATTCTCAAAAATGACATTTTCACTCGCTGGGGAGTTCCCACATATCTTGTGTCTGACCGAGGGCCACAGTTCACAAGCCAACTGATGTCCCGTCTGTGCGAATCCTGGGGGGTAACCCATAAACTAACCACAGCTTACCACCCCCAAACCAACATGACAGAACGAGTCAATCGCACCCTCAAGACTATGATTGCCGCCTTCGTAGGGAACCATCATCAAGACTGGGATAAGTGGCTGCCTGAATTCCGGTTTGCCCTTAACACCGCTGTCCATGAGACGACTGGTTCAACCCCTGCCAGGTTGACTCTCGGGCGGAATCTGATGGGATCCCTGGAACGACTGGTGCACAAAGCTCCACCACCACACACATCTGCATATCACACCATACTTACACACACACACCTAAAGGAGGAAGTGGAGAGACATGTAGGCGCGTCCAAAGCTCGACAAGCCAGATATTATAATGCACGACACAAAGATGTACACTTTGTAGTTGGGGATCTGGTCTGGATTAGGGCGCACCCACTTTCCAAAGCTTCAAGTAAATTCTCTGCCAAACTAGCACCCAGATGGTTAGGTCCTGTGCGGGTAGAGAAGAAGTTGGGTCCTGTAAATTACAGTATTCGTTGGTTGACTGATAAGTGTAAGGTGGATACTATTAATGTGGTAAACATGAAACCCTATTATGGTCCCCATAAGCCGCTGGCTGGGGGGGGGGGAATGTAATGGCCATAGGGGTCCATCGATATATATATATATATAATACATTGCCAGTCACAGTTAACTTGTGCTCAGCTGGGAAAATAAATATATATATATACTTATTGTCATCCATTTACTTATTATAAACTGTTACAGGCGTATTTAATAATCTTGTTAATATTAAATATGTACGTAAATAATATGTGGGGATATAAAAGGCATCCGGTTCTATCAGACCGGGCGGAAGCGGAAAGTGACGTCACTAACCACCTGGAGCACCTGTCAGACGCAGTGTTTTTTGCCACGGAGCCACTTCTTGGAATAATCTGCCTTTTGACTTTTTTGGTGTGCTTTCCATTGGCCTGTGGAGAACCGGGAGAACAGGGACTCTTTCCAGGAGGACTTTGAGTTGGATGCGCAGTCTCGGTACCGTGAGTACACTGCTGCGGCTTTCAAACCATCATCGCTTGCCCGTACGTGCATGTCACGCTACGTGCATGTCACGTACGTAACTTTTGGGACTTTGGGGAAATATATGTGTTGTATGAACTTTGGGCTGTGGGATTTAGTGTGTTGTGTAGGTGTTTGATTTATATTGGCGGGTTATATGGACGGGAGGGGGGAGTTGTTTGCTATGCGGGATTAATTTGTGGCATATTAAATATAAGCCTGATCGTTTTGTGGCTAATAGTTATACATGTCTTGTGTTTATTTAATATATTAATCATTCCCAGCTGAATATCAGGTCCCACCCGTGACTCCTTAATTG
This sequence comes from Entelurus aequoreus, assembly GCF_033978785.1. Classification (NCBI taxonomy): domain Eukaryota; kingdom Metazoa; phylum Chordata; class Actinopteri; order Syngnathiformes; family Syngnathidae; genus Entelurus; species Entelurus aequoreus. Next base: position 31,006,988 of record NC_084741.1, read on the forward strand.
CGTAGTGGCAAAGACACCCGGGGAACTTGGGTGCGTTTGTTACAAACTGACCATGACATATGCAGTTTAGCGTTCAATTTCTTTTAAATACAGGTGTTTTTTCTAGGGGACTTGAGAATTGGTACTCGTTTGGTTTTTTTAGTTTAGTTTTTAAGTTTTTATCCTTTCAGGAACCATATTCAGTTACTCGTTGTGCTTATCACACTATTTGCCAAAATGAACAGTGTTAGACATGACTAAAATATTGTTTCGATGTTGTTGTAAGTATAATGTTTTTTGTTTTTTTTTTATGTATATGTTTATCTGCATCCATAAGTTTAAAAATCAACTGATAAGAATGTATAGTACTATATATTAAAACATTTATTATTATTTAAGAATCAAGTTATTTGCCTGTATTCCCAAGGAATAACAACAAAAAGAGGCTGTGCAAAATATGCATATACTGTATCTAGATATGAGTTATTCTGTGTTTAGTTATTTTGGTGTGTTATTTTCGGACTAAATACAAATAATGTTTGTTTTTAAGTCAGTTTTTTATACAATTTAAAAATGTATTTCTCAATTTTTTGACTGGTGACTCTGGTGACTTATTAATATGTAAATACTAACCATATGTAAATACACTTATTTTTCATTTTTTTCTTGTGTGTGTGTGTGTGTGTGTGTGTGTGTGTGTGTGTGTGTATATCTTAATACAATATTAAGATAAAACAGACAGAAAAAATAATAATGTTATAACAATGTTTGAACTAACTTTGAGATCTGAATAAAAAACTGTCTCAAGTATGTTTATAATAGTATTTGAATTTGTTGTAGTAAAATAATTGTCATGAGTGTCCTGAAGCTTAATTTATCAGATGTTATAACTATGACTGTGACAAGCATCAGAAAGAGGCAGAGATAAAAGTGATGATTTATATTTTTTTTTAGATAAGAGACCATTCAGTAGGACTAAAATATAAAATAAAAAAAGAGACATTTTTTTAGTCATGACGTGCACCCCAGCGCTATTGTTCTTATCCTACGCTTACTATCAGCAAATTCTCTTTTAATAGCCTTTTTGATCATCTACAATTAACTTCTAAGTTTTTCTTATCAGAGTTATGAAAGTGCTGTAAAAGCAATGCGTCATGGGCTCTTTGCTCCCCAGAGCCTAGTTAACTAACTCCCGAACACGGGCACGCACAGTGAATGCCTTGGCTACTTTTAGCTCTGCATTTGAAATGTTAAGTTATTCATTAAACTGAATTATGATAGCAGGTAAAATCCCCACACCCACCCCCTGCTAATACAGGTCACAGGTAAAGGTCATGTGCACAGATGGAGCGATAGCGAGGAAGTGGCTCCTTGAGAGAGGTCAAAATAATTGATCCTTTGAGAAGAGGAGAAAAGAAACAACATGAGTTAGGTGGATTTGCATAGATCATTGTTGTGATCACATTTGCCAACAAGAGGATGTTTCGGATTTAAATATCCATCATGCAAGTGTGTTTGTTTTTCACTTGACTTGCATTTGTGATTAAAATAATATCATTATGATCATCTTAGGACACAACTGTACTGCAATTATATTTGCTTGCTGTGCAGGAGCGTAGTGTAAGGACGCACATGACTAAGTGATTAACAATAACCAAACAGCAAAGGACACATGGGCCACACCACCAATTATTCTGCAACAGCTGGGAAGAAGGGATTTTTTTTTTCACTATTAAACTTAATGTGACTATTTCTATTCATGAAGTCAGCGGGAGAGTAGTTCGATCCTTCCACGAAAACCCATCACGTTAGTCCAAAGCAACATTCGCTATGTGACATATGTTATGCTTAATGTTATGCATGTGTTCTTCTTGTTGAGGTTGGTCCTTCCCAATATTTAGCAAACGTCCTCTCGAGGGACAAAACCCTGGCTATGGTTATGGTTTTACTTTATTTTGAACATACATTCAAGGTTACATTCTAACGAAAATAATGTTGCACCTTTCTTATGACACAGAGCAAAAAGTCTTACTAGTCAAAGTCGTCCCATCAGGTGGAGGTTCGACAGCGATCGTTTCCAAAAGAGTTAACTGTCAATAGCGCCGCCGGGTGCTATGTGTCTTTTTTATTAATTTTGAGTAAAAATAGCAGCATGTTTACATTCAAACATCGTGTACTGCAGTGGTTCCCAACCACCGGGCCGCGGCCCGGTACCGGTCCGTGGACCGACTGGTACCGGGCCGCGGCCAAACAAGAAATTAAAAAAAAAAAAAAAAAAAAAAATGTTATTTGTTTATCAACCCTTGTGTGGTGTTCGGGTCTGTCGGACCCGTTTTCGATTTTTATTAAAAGAAAAATGATACAATTATTTAATTTTTCAAACTGAGACTCACTGGTTTTGGCTCATTTTCTGTGAAGAACATATATCAGAATACATATTTAATGAACACACACCATACACCCCCCCTACACATTTCTATTACATATAAGATGTCCGGGTCCACTGGACCCGGGGCTAATATAAGTGTGGAAATTGATGTTCTGTGTACCACACACACATACACACACACACACACACACGCAGCAGGCCTAGACAGGAGGATGACAGAGTGTAGGTACACAGAACATCAGAGGGTCAAATGTGCGAGAAAATGAGAGCAGACAGTGTTGACAAACAATGTTGCAGCCTTGTGTGGTAACCGCAGGTGCAGAAACACAAAAGAAGAATCCCTATGGGATGCAGAAACTGGCAGAGAAATTTCCATGCCACGTTCATATTGTTGTTACTCAGCCAGTGTTTGTGGGTTTGATGGACCCATAGCATTTTGTGGAATTTAATGCCTCACAATCAAACACCTTTATGTTAAAATACTGAACAGATGTTTATTGGGATAGTATTTTAACATAAAAGTGTTTCATTGTGAGGCATTAAAAGCCACAAAAAGCAACGGGTCCATCAGACCCACAAACACTGGCTGAGTAACAACAATATGAACACCACACAAGGGTTAAATCAACATAAAAAACCCAATATATACATTATATATCAATATAAATCAATACAGTCTGCAGGGATACAGTCCGTAAGCACACATGATTGTATTTCTTTATGACAAAAAAAATAATAATATTTTTTTTTTT